>NC_142936.1:96679573-96687073 GCF_046866305.1 Octopus bimaculoides | reverse complement strand
TTCTTCTTACCTTCTCTCCTTCTCCTCACCCCTTCTACCCCACCACACTACACCCAACACTACTAACCTGCCCTATTCATAGCCTGATTGCTCGCTGCTCTACTAACCAACCTAAATTTCCTTCCTGACATCTTTTACCTCGGGACCTGTTGATTTTCATCTTCACGTAACTATTCCCTGAAGATAATTACATTCATTAACTATTAATTGCCGATCCCTTTCACACTATTTAGCTTTATTATCAAATATATTTCCTTTACTTACAAACCAAATTCATATTTTGTCTTTTCGCTTCATTTATAAGTCACTGTCTACTCTCCCTCCCACTGTCACTCTCTCACTCTCCCACTTTCATTAAATCCCATTGTTTTATCTGGAGTCTATTTCTAAATACATTTTTTTACCTCTTTCTCTGCAAAATTTATATATATCTACCTTGCAGTGTGTGTGTGTCGGTATGTATATGTGTGTGTGTGTGTTGCTTGTTACATTCGTCAGACTACAGCCATGCTGGGGCATCGTGTTGAACGCCTTTAGTCGAACAAATCGTTTCCAGGACTTACTTTTTGAAAGCTTGGTACTTATTCTATCGTTCTCCATTTTCTAACCACTAAGTTACGGAGATGTAAACACACAAACACCGATTGTCTAGCGGTTGAGGGAGGACAAACACAATCATAAAGACACACACACACACACACACACATACAATGGGCTTCTTTCAGTTTCCGTCAACCAAATCCACTCACAGTACTTTGGTCGGCCTGAGGCTATAGTAGAAGACACTTGCTGACGGTGCCATGCAGTGGGACTGAACTCGAAATCCTGTGGCTGAGAAGCAAGCTTCTTCCCACACAGCCACTCCTGCATATTTTGGGTCAAGTGCTGCACTGGGAATACTACCGAAGCAATTTTAAATAATAATTTTAAAAAGTGCTAAATTCACTCTTCGAGTCCTTTTTTCGATTATATGTTACCCTTCGTATGTACGTCTGTATATATTACACCAGGCTTCTGAAATAAAGCAGAATTAGTTTTCATTTCCTGCCTTACATGTTCAGTCCAAATTATAAAATCCCTTTGTAGCTATCCTCTCCTTTTCTGTGTACCCATCTCATCTTACTTTTCTATCAATGCATCAGCATATTTATTTGTTTCTCTTCCGTGAATTTCCTTCCGAATGACACTCAGAGTGTAACTGGAGAGAGATATTATATCGACAACTAGATTTGCTGAGAACTGACCTCGTATTCTCCGTGTGGATATGCATTATATTCCCAGCGAGTTATTAAGGTTACAGGCTACCATGATACCGCAATAAATTTTCAAACAGGATTTGGTTTCAAAAGTTCCCCGAAACTGATTATGAATTTTGTTCAGTCTTTTCAACTGTGCTTTGGGACTCACTCAATTGGCACTTAATTCTGTTTTCAATTGAATTTAGAATTTAATAAATGAGAATAAAATGTCCAATTAGGCTGCTACAGCTTATTGCAGCTAATTTTTGCCGAATTTTACTTTACGTTTCCAACGGCAAATAGATGAAAGGCATGTCGAATAATAATCGTTCCGGAAGACCAGACAAAATGTCTGTTGTAGGTTTAATCCATCGAACCATGAGCTGCTATTACTCAATTACTTATAGTTCACTCAACCATTTCACTGATATAAGAGTCTTGTAATTATTACCTAAGTATACATAGATTATCAGTGTAAAAGGTTAATTTCTTTAATTTAAATGAAAATGATTTGGGTCCCAAAATAACATGATCAGATAATTTCGAGAGAATAGATCCATGTAGCTGTTCTTGTACGTGTCCTTGAATTGATTTCTGTTAACTTGGAAACCTTAAATATTTTAAGAGAGGAGGGGTTCGATAATTAATACTATTTATGGTAATATTGAAAGACAAAAATCGATTATAACGTGGTTTGAACACAGAAAATAGACGCAGAGAACTAAATGCTGCTATGCATTAGCCAAGTCGATGTACTAATTCGGACATTACTCGTCATTGCATTACATGTACTTATTACATTTATGCCTTTTAACAGACATCTGTCTGTGTACTTAGAACCATAAACTTAAGTATTACACACAAGCATGACTCGCTATTTATAACGCTGAAAGAACGGACAATAAAATGTTGAGAGCTTTGAAGGGAGATTATTATAAGTCAAGTATTAGAGATATTGCACTAAAATTCCTTTATTAGAGACATACCGTAGCTTGATGATTGCGCTTTAATAGTGATAATTTCGGATCGGTCTTTATTAAAGGAAGCCAAATGTTTCATTCATGAAATGGCATCTAGTAAATGCATAAAATTACTTTTCATTCGCTTCAATTCAATATTACATCTAGTTATTCTCGGTGTCCATCTTTGCTCTTTCTCTCTCCCTCTATCTTGTTTCTCCCTCCCTCTCCCTCTCTCTCTTTTTGTAAACTACTGTTTCTAACCATCCATCGCTATATCTAATTGTTTCGCGAAAATAAACATTGATCTATTTCAGATACGAACGATATCATCTACCAGACATCGCTTGTCAGATATTTTTACAAGTTAATTCTGGTTTCTGAATCTACGCGCTATTTTGTAAACAATTCTAACTGGTAATGGAAAATATTCCTTTGAGTCTATTTTAGTCAAATTTTCTGTTTAGAAAATATTGGATATCATAAGATAATCTGATCGACAATTGTTACTCACCAATACCGTCGCAGTGAAGTATCTACTAGTCAAACAAAATATATGTTAAGTGTAAATATTGCTACCTGATGTATTTAGAATAGGTTACATACAATCTCTTTTGTGCAGGCTGTAACTAGAAGCTGAAGATGGTTGAAAAATTTAGTGTGTATTGAAATTCTTGCTTTCTAAAAGTACACGTGAGGAACTGAGATCAGCAAATTATTTACCCATCTCTAGCACAACCATATCCTAGCTAAAAAGACTACCTTTATATTGTTTTCATTCATATTTCATCTCTTGTGTTCGAAGCTTCCTGTCAGATGCCATCTTCGCAATGATTACTGATAAATCTCTAGAACTCCCAATTCTATAATCTTTAGTTAGCCACAAGGTTCAGTTATGTTACCTAGACTTTTCTCCTGTTTATTAATGATCTAATTATTGACGCTTTTAGCCACGCCCACTATTATTCAAATGACACCAGTCTTCATCCCACCTTCCTCTTCTGTACACAAACATCATCTGAATGTAACCTAGGTATACTGCGACAAAACAGAAACTCTTCACTGATTAGAGCCCTTGCAAAAGTATTTTCCAGTAGGAAATGAAAACCAATTCCATCTCTTTGAACAGCAACAATGTACAATCAGTGCACGTAGCCGGGCTGAAAGCTTCTACCCCCACCCAACTGTTATGTAATTAAAAATCTCGAAATCATTATAAATGTTAGGCCACACAACTTTTGATCTCTCTTAGTAATCTCACATTTATAACAACGCAAAAATTACATTTCTGAGATTATGCCTCCTTTTTTATAGCTACGAAATCTTTTAGAACAGTTACCAACTAACCACAACGCTCATCTAAACATCTCAGTGGAATACAGCTCTCACACATGATGAAGTGCTGCTGATGCAGAGATATTTTCAGTATTAATTGCAACAATCATAGTCAAAACAAAGAGGAAATGTCACAACTGTTAGGAACTCTAAACTGGATGAACTATAAATTAAGTTATATTGTGGGAGCAGATTTGGATGATTGGGTAAAAAATTCGATTTAAAACTACAAGGTTTCCGCTTTGATTTCATTGCGTGGCAATTTCTGGGCAAATATATCAAAGACTCGAGTCAAACAATATTTTGTAAGTGAAATTTGGCCGACGTAAACTCTGCCAAAGCTCATCCTGCATCCACTCACCCATCCATCCGTGCATAGATACATGCACACATACATACACACATACATTCATACATACATTACTACATACATACACACGTACATAACTACATACATACACACGTACATTACTACATACATACACACATACACACATAGACACATACATACATTTTTGCAACATGGTTACAACATTCCCAAAGGATACAGGGCTGGAGTTTGGTCGGAATAAATGTTGCTATATGGTTGTGAAAAGAAGGAAAACTGCAAACCAGACTAGCAACAGCTCAATCAATGACTTAACTGTTTCCCCTGTATCTGATGAGGAATGTTATCTAGGAGTGGATGAGGAAAGTATCCAGGGGTGGATGAAAACCTCTTACAATGGCATCGGTAACAAAACACGTGTCACTAAAGAATATTAGAGTCGAATAAAGAAACTTTGAACCTCGGAACTTTGTGCAATCAATAAAACACCACAATGTTTTCGGTATCGGTACTCATACGAACAATTGGGCTCCTTTAAATTCCAATGAAAGATCTTTGGAACTAGGTTATAAACCGACTTTTTCTCTATTGCCAAAGAATCTTGAAATAAAGCTGAATAAGGGCTTCGTATAAATATACTCACATTCAACTATACATCCATTCACACACACACACACACGTATAATATGGGTGGCTCATTAGCAATTTAACAATCTAAAAGCAAATTTATAGACGTAAGTAAAGTGACAGAGGGTACGAAGTGGTGCCGGCATTGCTAGAAATAAGAGTCAAAAAATCTGAATAGCCACAAATATACTATCTTAATTGCTGATAATGGACATAAGTTTCCTAGCGGACGTAGCCAGGTCACCGGTGCAGAGCATCTTAATTCTCATCAGTGGCTCTTACCGCGCCGAGGGTTAAACTCAACTCACCATGCCAGCTTATAAGCAAACCGTTGAACCCATACACCGATTTCAAAAACAGTAAAAGTGAAAACTATAAATAATATGGGTTGCTTATTAGCAATTTAACATCCTAAAAGCGAATTTGTAGACGTCACTAGTGCATTTGTGACTATTGAGCTGTTTTGACTCTTATTTCTAGTAATGCCAATACCACTTGGTACCGTCTGTCACTATGAATATAAAGGCGGTGCTCCAGCATGGCTGCAGTCAAATGACTGAAACAAATAAAAGTATAAAAGAATATATACATATATATATACATACATATATATATATATATATATATATATATATATATATATATAGTTAAGGTGTATTCTGTTAAGAATGTATTAAAATGCAAAATAGAGCTCGTTCACCCTTAGAATTACCGGGTAGCCGGCAGTTTTATGGTATACTACCAAATCTAGGCTTAGGTATTCTTCGTTACACATACACATACATACGTATGTATGTATGTATGTATGTATACATCTAGTTGAAATTCAGTAGATCCAATCAATGAAATTATTTCATGAGCTGTTTGTAGACCCAAAGAGTCAGCAGGTATGAGAGGTGAATATATTTATTTAGCCACCTGCCGTCCTTAGGTTTACGGCCGTTTCGCAGCCTTCATCATGCTATAATAACTTTTGTGTATAAATCACATATTCCAATGTGGGGGGAAAATCGGTACATTCGAAAAGAAGTACTTGGTGGCATTTCCCTCCGAATTAAATCTCCTTCTTCGTTTTGTATTGTACGACAACGAGGAAATAAGAATAAGTATTAGGAAAAGTACTGGGGGCAAAATAATCAACTCAAACCTTGAAATGCCACGCTCCAGCATGGCCGCTGCCCGTTCACTGAATCCACTAAAAGACAAGAGAAGAATATGACTCACGTCGAAGTTACAGAAACAATCCAAACAGCAATTCAATTAGTAAACATTTATTTACAGATCATAAATTTTAAGTAATATAGCTGAAACCTGGATTGATTGAATAGAAGATTGCATGACAAAGAAAATTATGCTTAAGCACATACTTTCTGAGCAGAAGCGATGTGTTATTAGGAAGGAGACATACTTTTAAGAATTGCAGATTATTCTGTCTGAAGTAATTCTACCGGTTGAATTTGCGGTTTTATGTAAGTATATCCAAGCGAAGCAATTCACAGTGCTTCATGGAGTAGCTGATATGGAGATATATTGCTTTTGTCAAACGATAAAATGCTGAAATTCGATTGAATTCCGTATTTAGTTGGTGAAAATTATCACAAGGAAACCATAGGATGTTATTCATTTATCCATGTGTAATTTTATGTAAGGAAGAATGTTTCTATATTTTGTATGCATTTATGTATCGATGAACGTATAGATTTGTATTATTATGTTGAATGCTGATATGCATAAATAAATATGCATGCTTTGTTGCATACAGGAACATATACATTTAACTATATATATATATATATATATATATATATATATATATATATATATATATATATATATATATACATACATACATGCATGCATACATGTATTGTATATATGTATATATGTATATATGCATTTTAGTGAACACATACAATTTATATGTAGGCAAATATTTACAAATTGCTAGTCAGACATGTCAGTTAGTATCGTACGAATTTGCATCTTTTGAAAACTGAAAACTATCTTTATGTCTTTTAACTGTATAGCATCTCATTCCTTGATAAAGCGTTTCAGATGTTCTTCTTTTGGCACACGGAACAGAAGCAACGTAGATGAATATATAATTTAGTTTTATTCTCCTTCAAACTACCAGCAGCTCACAAATATTATCAGGCATTTATTTTCACCTAACGTTATCTCAAGTTTGTTGTTCCATAGCTATAAAGCGAACATATAAGCGATGAAGATGTTTCATCATTTAGTGCAACCGAGTTGCGGGTAGAGCTGATATTACGACGCCACCGCATCTTATCACATTCAAAAGTGCTTTCGGCTTTAAACTCATTATTTCTTTATCACCATCTTTTTTTTTTAGTATACATACAAATAATATGCATCTTTGAGCGCAGTCACGGTTCTGTGGTTAAGAAGTTTGCTTGCAACCTGAATGTTTTCGGATTCAATCCCATGGCACTGCGCGTTGAACAAAAGTTATCTACTATAACCTCGGGTTGGCCAAAGCCGGGTTAATGGAAATTAGTCGATCGAAACTACGTGGAAGTCCGTTAGATGGAGGGGTTGCTGTTGGGTGGCAGACTTATTCCATCTACCTATTTGCAACCGCCGCTCAACCATGGCTGACTGTAGCAGGGTCAACACTTTTACTTGGGTCGGATCTCTGGTCTAGATATAAGTCCCACCTTTCCTTGAACCAATATCGGAGACCCTGTAAAAGTCATGGGTGTTTCCCTCCCTCCTCAGATTTGGCTGTTAAAATATCGACCTCTCACCTGATATCAAACCATAGTCTCGAAGACAACTAAACAACCTATAAAGTTGAGAGACCGAAGAATTTATGCTGTTACTGAAATAAATCTTTGTAAAAATACATGCAGTTAATCAAATATGTTCTTTATATACTCCATATTTTGATATTTAGATTATATTTCAAGTGAACGTTCATAAAATCCGATCTGTCGTTTCTTGTACAACGCTTTGTGGCTCTCAAATAGCTTTGGTTTGAATGTTTCAA
>NC_142936.1:96649573-96674573 GCF_046866305.1 Octopus bimaculoides | reverse complement strand
CCTTTCCTTCTTTTGGGGTCGATCAAAGAATTTTCCATCTCAGGAGGTGGATTGGCGGAATTCTATGAACATTGGACCGGATACCTATTGATATTTGTTCTAGCTCTTTGTATTCGTGACTGAAACCCCACCAAGGCCTAGTTTGGTGGTAGATTTAATGCGTCAGTCAGTTTAACACTAAAACCTGACAAACAGAGATTCGGATCTTCACTGAGCTTTTACTAAAACAACTTTTTAGATAAGAAGAGCTTCATGAAATATTACTTAATGTTCAAGAACTGCAAAATCATTTTTAAAATTATATTTATGAAGAAGAAAATCTACATCTACATAGTAGGAATTGAGTAATGTCTCGTTAGCAAGGAATCTCAATAAGAGGGTTTAATCTTTACTCACTGAAGGGTTTTTTTTTATTGTGTTATCATTTAAGTAGTTAATATTTCAAAACTCATTGTTTTGAAAGCTGCGCACAGTAATTTTGAGTCACAGCTTGGCCACTATTAGTATACAATGATGGAAAGGGGAAATTCTTACAATACGATGAAGCATTGTCACTTGGTTTATGTGGTTCAAAAGTGTTTCTATACAAGTTCGTGAGACATAATAGTTTTAGGTGAGGACACGATGTGAGACAGTGACTGGTTATGAATTTGTTAGTGCCACAGTCTAAGGAAATCTCTACTTTATTCCACTTTCCTGGCGAATATCAAATTAGGAAATATATTCTGATGAAACTAAAGTATTCCGACGAGATTTTCTCTTAATTTCAATATGATTATTTATATATATAGTCAGAAAAACCAGCAATGCGTATATAATTCAAAGTCTTTTTCATTACTAATACACATTTTATCAAAGATAACATGTCCCCAGCTTAATTACTAAAAACATATTGTAGTCATGTCATTGTCTATTGTCTTCGTCTTACGTCTTCGATAGACTAAATTACTTTATAATTGTACAATCCGTCTCGAGTCTAAAACAGATATCATGGGGATGTGCTGTTCATTCCCGTCACATGTTATTTATAGACGCATTGTTAGATTCATGTACAGAAATGAAATAATCATTTTCAAGTAAGTAAAAGATTGTTTGGCGTCCAGTATAAGGAAATACATAGACTTTGTAATTTCCCTTTTTGATAACCATTCACTTTTCGTGGCATTCAATATGTTCATATACAGCGCTTCTTTAAAACACACACACGCACGCACACGCACACGCATATATATATATATATAAATATATATATATATATATATATATATATATATATATATATAGTTAATCCCCCCCCCCAAAAAAAAAACGAAGAAAAAAACTAAAGAAAAAGCAACGTGCGTAGTGGTACATGCAAATTATGAAAAGAAGAAGGAAAGATAGAGTGTTTTACGTTTCGAGCAAAGCTCGTCTTCAAATACAGAAAACAGAGTAAAGTCCAAGAGAAAAGGAAGACATATGTGTGTATATATATATACAACTTATAAATAAATATGGTTTTGCGTCTGCTTGTTCCGTTTGTGCAGTTCGTTATTTCATTTATTTCTTAACGTATTTACCGCTGATGACGAGAGAATTCTTTATGAATTATCTCAGAAATCGGGAAGATTCGGTGATAACGGAATTCTTTAGAAATTTCTGTCAGCGTGCTTCGTGACGTGTGCTTTTAGTGATGAATCATATGTGGTTATATTACGATTTAAAGTCTATTTCTCGGCATATTTGGCATAAGAATTTATGCCAAATATACATAAGGCATTGGTCGGCTTGGAGCTGTAGTAGAAGACACTTGCCCAAGGTACCGTGCAATGTGACTGAACCCAAAACCATATGGTTGAAAAGAATACTTCTTTACCACACAGTCATGTCGCTTGCAGAAGTGCAGGTTCTTAACTTTTTAGACTGAAAATAAATTCTACAAGAAAGAAAAAAAAAAAAGCTTCGAGTTTTAAGTGTTAAATGGTGGCAAATTTCTAAAGTAGTAAACTCTAAGAGTAAACACAGAAACAACAACAACAACAACAACATTAGCATCGCTAATTCAACGAAAATTGTTTGAAAACAATGATTTGAAAAACATGCTAATTTTTTTTTTATTGGCCACGTTTAAATATATAATCACTATATATAAAGTGTGAAATATAAAAAAAAAAAAGAATCGGAAAGAATTGTTGTTGTTTTGTAAAATAGCAGCAGGAAGATTAAATTTATTGATTTTAACTTTCATAGATAAATGACTGACATGAACTCAAAATTTTCCGAGTACTAGCAACTGTGATGTTGCCTGCGAGAAAATGCTGCAATACCCGCTATATTCTGGACAAATTTGCGTTATACGAGGGAAAAAGTTGCTTAGAATAGGCACAAGCTGAAGGTTAACCAATTCCATAATTTCCAATCAAATTTATTGATATTTTACCACAGTTAAATCGCTGTTTACCTGTAATGATATCATAAACTTTATTCGTCCTTCCTTTACACATTGAACCTTGTGAAATTAATAACATGCAGATATAATTTCTATAAGTAATTTCCAGAAAGGAAATTTAGATTTTAGTTTACATGCGACCAACGTCGCCTCCCCCAAATGAACAACTACCAGTAATATACTGTGTTGATCGCTTGGCTATAATTATATCACCAACATGAAGATTCTATATTTAGCATGATGTCCTTGAGATTAGTTTACTCATCATCAGGTTTGACTATGTATATGTTTTCTTCTTAAGCTATTTTAACTTTTAGTTAGGAGGGGAGGCTGGACTGATGATTCTTTATAGAACTTTTGAGATTGGTGGAAATGAAGAAATTGGTGACATGACTCAAATGCTTAAAACGGAAGGGACTTCGCTAAAGGTATCCAAAGATGTCAATTGGTGGTGTTACTCTGGAGCACGAGATAAGGTTTACCACCGAAGCAGACCAATGATGGGATTTGCAATTAGAACACAAAGGGCCAGAACAACTATCACAAGCAAATTTGGCTTCGACAATGTTTGACCTCAGAGCATACAGATTCAGGAAACAATTCAGCAATGCATTGCACCCGTTGCACCCGTTGCACCTGATACACCCGTTGCTCTAATGACTTCACCATTTAGTTGTTTCATTCAACTTACTTTGATTATTCATGGTTTCAAATTTTGGCACAAGGCTAGCAATTTCGGGGCTGGTAGTAAATCAATTGGTACTTACTTCGTCGACCTCGAAAGTATGAAAGATAAAGTTGATCTCGGCATTGTTTGACCTCAGCACATGAAGACGAATGAAATGCCGCTAAGCAATGTGCCCAGCGTACTAACGATTCTGACAGCTCGCCAGACTATACTTTAATTAATAATAAATCCGCTGAGTCACTCTCCAGCATTGACTTATCTTCCTCTCAACTATCGAACAATGAACTCCTATTGTTGAAATTTCTTCCGTCCTGACGCCTCTATAATAAGATTTTGGATTTCTTTCTTAAATTCTGTGAAATACGAAATTTCCTCCTCACGCAGAGTTACTTCGTATCATAAATCAGCTCCGCACTCCAACAAGCTTACACCATTGAAAGAGTCTCATCTAACTTAAACACACACTCCCCATCAAACTCATCTTCTCTTCTGTCTTATACCCTAACTTTGCCTTTTCATCAATCCCCTGCAGCGTATATTTTTCTCTCTTCACTATTCCATTTTGAATGGTTTACTTGCCCTTCATCTCGAACAGAAATTTGTAACTAATTCTAAAACTTAATTCCAATTCTCTGATCATTTTTGATTGCAGAAACACCGAAGCCGCATCGAGTGTAAGCGCTGTTATTACGTAAAGATGAGTGAAATGGACGCCGGCTAGACGACAGTTTCACTGATCACCAAACAAACACCACAGGTCCGATTACTTGGTCCTTATTCCAATGCAATCAACTAATCAACAAACCCAAGCTGACCATTTTAATAAGTCGTGACATTCATCTCACTGTGTACGGAGTCACCATACGTTACCGTTGAACGTTTTACCCGAAATCATAAAGAGAAAAAACTATTACTCTAAGCTGTCTTTTGCTCACAGATATTAATGAACGTTGCCCAGCCTCCTCGACCATCTCTTGCCTTGTAATGGCTGCTCTTCATGCCTCCCCACTTATCGTCTTCAGGATTGTGGATATGTGCGTGGGGCTGGACCGGAATTGATCCACAGACATTTCGCAAATGACGTCTTTTGTATGTTTGGGGCAGTCTCGAAGTATCTCAAGAGGTTGAATGCGAGTTAAGGGGAATTTGGCTGTTGTTTCCGGCAGGTAAAGCAACGTCTTGAACTTAGCCGTATCTAGCTAAATATCTATACATGTAAGAGCGCTGTGTGTGTTTGTGTATGTGTGTGTGTTTATGTGTATAGATATATGTATGTGTGCATGTGTATGTGTCTATGTGAGTGTGCATATATATATATGTGTGTGTGTGTGTGTGTGTGTGTGTGTGTGTGTGCGTGTGTACGTGTGTGCGTGTGCGTGCAGAAAATAAGTTCCATGTACATTCGCCGAGCACCGACAAAGTTTTATATTTATGTTGCATATAAACATAAAATTTATTTCTACTTTTTGCTTTTCTTCATATTTGTATCACACACACAAACACACACACACGTACACACACACACGCACACACATACACCATAAGCTTTACTATTTCACCTAATATCGTCAATAATAATTACAGTTATCAGACAATAAAAGTAAAAAATCACACAAAACGAGGCGGACGAGATACGTGAAGTTTTATATAAATACTCAGTAAAAGAGATAAATATGTATATTTATATATACATATACACACATACGCACACACACACACATATATATATATGCACACATGTTTTTGTGAGCGTGTTTTTATACAAATGTGTTTATATATATGTTTATATGTGTATGTGTGTGAGTGTGTTATACGTGTATATCTACATACACGCACACACACACACACACACACACACACACACACACACACACACGCACACATAAAAAGAAGTGGTAAAATGTAAGTTGGAATAAAGGAAAAACTTCGGTGTCAGATATTCCCTTGCTGAGGCTTATTTCTGAGATAGATGTAATAAAACAGCCGTAAAAAAGCATCTTTACTTTCAGAAGTCAAATGTCTGCTCTTTTTCAGTGTTCTGAGTATAAAAGAGATCCTAAAATGGTTACGACTCTGAGAATATTGTCTCGTTTAGGAATGGGTATTGTCAAATAAAAGAAATCAGTGATTAATACCCAGATGTGAAATATCACTTTATTCTTGTAAGCACACTTGCTTTCGAACAATAAATTTTGAGAAAGACGGCGCGATATAAAGCAAAATAGTAGACAGTAAGTAGTAAAACAATTTGTCGTAGCAAACAGCATTAAAAACAATGGTTGAAACGTTGAAACGGTTGAAAACTGCTTTCAGTGAGTAAAGAGTAGTAAAGAACGTCAGACAATAACAGTCTGGAAGAATGGCGCTACTGATAATGGTGGTGATAGTTTTGATGAAGAGGTGATGGAAGAGAAAGCAAAGAGGAAGACTGACGAAAGCATCGATTATGCTTAAAACAACGAGTTAATTTCTATTGACTAGATCAATAACGAAAACAAATTGGAAATTGTGATAAAATATCTTCAGAGTTACAGGATTTATTTATGAGGAACTTCAATGAGATAATTAAAGTATATAAATAAATAAGTAAAAACACTCGTGTAAAAATTGTAATAGAGAATGATAATCAAGCATGTATTTTAATTAGATCATAGGTAAAGTGAAGGTGTGATATTGCAGTGAAGGTGTGTGTTGTAATGTGAAGAATACTTATTTCTGAAATGGAACAGCGTGCAACACCGAATCAATAGAAAGAACCAAAGAAGGAAATCGTATGAATATAGAGAAGAATGAATGAACTGGAAAGAGCGGACGGACGGCGAAACATTAAAGAGACAAGTGGCACAATCATATATTCTAGATGCGAAGTTACAACCCTTCATCTGTCAACAAACTTTGGTCCGCATTCATACTTCAAAATGTCTGTTTCTCTTTTTACTTGTTTCATTCATTGGACTGTAGCCATGCTGGAGTACCGCACTGAAGAGTTTGAGTCAAACAAATAAACATCAGAACTTGTTTTTTTTAAAGCCTGCTATTTATTCTGTCGGTTACTTTTGTTGAACTGTTATGTTATGAGAGAGAGACTTAAACAAACCAGTACCGGTTGCCAGGTAGTAAAGGAGACAAACACAAAGTCACACAGACATACACGCGTACATACACACACACACACACACACACACACACACACCCTGACACACGCACACACACACACAAACACACACAGAGAAACACGGACAGACGCATACACACACAGACAGACTGACAGACATACAGGCATTTATAGCTTTCTTTTATTTCTCTTTTCTTGAACGTCCCAGTCATTAAACTGCGACCATACTGGGGCACCACCTTGGAGAATTTTCTTTAGTCGAACAAATCGATCCCAGTACTTGGTTTTTTAAAGTTTGTTACTTATTCTATCGGCTTCTTTTGCCGAATCGCTAAGTTACGGGGATGTAAATGCATTGACTTCGGTTGTTAAGCGGTGATAGGGGACAAAGACACACACACACATATATGACGGGCTTCTTTCAGTTTCTGTGAACCAAATCCGCTTGCATGGCTTTGTGTGTATATGTGTGTGTGTGTGTGTGTCTGTGCGTGCGTGTATGTAAACTTACGCACACTTCTCGTCTTCGTAGGTCATTTCTAATGCATTAATGACACGGCGCTGTAGGATTGAACTTGAAACCATGTCATTGTAAAGCAAACTTCTTAACCACACAGCCTTGCCTACATCTGACATCTTTAAAAATCAGTTCCATAAAAAAACCCCTTTCGCTTCTTAAGAACAATACAATGATTTAACCTGCGTTGCAGTGATGAAGTTCTTCGTAACATAAAATTGGAATTATTTTTCTTATCGCATTTTCGCTTCACAGACTTTTAAGCGATTCCTATTTGTCCCTGAGGAATTTAAGCAATTCCTATTGTCCCTGAGGAATTTAAACGATTCCTCTTTGTCCCTGAGGAATTTTAGCGATTCCTCTTTGTCCCTGAGGAATTTAAGCGATTCCTATTTGTCCCTGAGGAATTTAAGCGATTCCTATTTATCCCTGAAGAATTTAAGCAATTCCTATTTGTCCCTGAGGAATTTAAGCGATTCCTATTTGTCCCTGAGGAATTTAAGCAATTCATATTTGTCCCTGAGGAATTTAAGCAATTCCTATTTGTCCCTGATGAATTTAAGCGATTCCTATTTGTCCCTGAGGAATTTAAGCGATTCCTATTTGTCCCTGAGGAATTTAAGCGATTCCTATTTGTCCCTGAGGAATTTAAGCAATTCCTATTTGTCCCTGAGGAATTTAAGCAATTCCTATGTGTCCCTGAGGAATTTAAGCAATTCCTATTTGTCCCTGAGGAATTTAAGCGATTCCTATTTGTCCCTGAGGAATTTAATCGATTCCTATTTGTCCCTGAGGAATTTAAGCAATTCCTATTTGTCCGTGAGGAATTTAAGCAATTCCTATTTGTCCCTGAGGAATTTAAGCAATTCCTATTTGTCCCAGAGGAATTTAAGCAATTCCTATTTGTCCGTGAGGAATTTAAGCAATTCCTATTTGTCCCTGAGGAATTTAAGCGATTCCTATTTGTCCGTGAGGAATTTAAGCAATTCCTATTTGTCCCTGAGGAATTTAAGCAATTCCTATTTGTCCCTGAAGGATTTAAGCAATTCCTATTTGTCCCTGAGGAATTTAAGTAATTCCTATTTGTCCCTGAGGAATTTAAGCAATTCTTATTTGTCTCGACCACTGAAAAGGTTTTCTTCCCTGCCCTAGACTTGCAGAAAGTGAGATTTCGCATCGAGTCAACAATTTAGCTTTTCGAACTGGTTCATTAGAAAGCAGGTCTAATGTCGTAGAACGTGTGGGCGTATTATTAAACTTCAGTGTTTATTTCGACAACTTTGAAAGTAATTACTGGGGTTTCAGTACGGTCATGAATAGATTACTATTTGAATCCATATTGCCAAGTATGGGACATTGTTTTGAAATAGATTTTAGGCACCTTCGAATGATGATCGAATCGATCAGTTTCCTTCTTACTTAATTACTCCTTAGAATTCGCAGACCTCCTACACTTTCTGAGGATAAAATAATGTAAGAATGATTATTAACATGTAAACAAATTTGTGCTCATGTACCTAATACCATTAGTACGTTCCTGTACAGTATGTACTAGTAATAATATTATTGTAGTACCTATGTAGCTAAACCTTTTTCTATAAGCCTCCCTAGACTAAACAATTGAAAACCCACTTCGCTTTCAAAAGTGACCATTTTGCTAATGGACTTAAGTAAACTGTCAGGTCAACCAATGACGCTGAAGATTTTAAATCTATAGTTTAAGTCAAAGGGAGAAAGGGAGAAGAGCGGAATTGTTAAATGGAAGACAATGTGATACACAACGCAAGTGACAAACAGTCGCTCACTCTACTGAAAATGGAAAGAAAAGCGTTCACGAGTCATACCTTACAGTCATAAATCAAAGCTAATTTCAGCAATATAGTTCCTGGTACACCAATGACGAGATGGCAATGACTGGAAGGGATTACTTCATAGATTTGTTAGACCACGACTAATCCGCAACAATAAGGTTTAGTTGGTGACAACAAAGAGAAGTATATTCATTTGCAGTGGTTTTATTTCTTCCACAATAATTTGTCGTTGATACATAAAAGAATATTTCGAGAAGAAAATCGATTCTAAACGAATTCTGACGGTAACTAATCTGTAATTCTCTACATTTACCTGCTTAGTTGTGTATCATAGATATTGATTCAGATTACAAAATGAATAAATATCACATGTCCATTAATCGTCAAGAATTTATTATTTTTCAGTTCTCAGTTTCGCAGTTTGGAGACCATGCTGGGGCACAACCTTGAAGAAGTTGTACTCGAAGGAATCAGGTTTTAAAGTCTTAGTATCAGGTTATTTTTAAAAAATAGGTCCTGGAATCAGGACTAATTGTTTCAAAACCTGATATTTATTCTACCGAACTTTTTTTTACCGATCTACTAAGTTACGGGGACGTAAACACCAATACCGGTTGTCAGTCGGTGGTGGCGAACAAACAGACACAGAACATCCCCACACACATATAAATACGACAGGCATCTTTCAGTTTTCGTCTGCAAAATCTACTCACAGTGATTTGGCCGACTGAAGGCTATAGCAAGGGATACTTGCCCAAGGTGCCACGCAGTTGGACTGAACCTGGGACCATGTAATTGGGAAGCAAACCCTTGATCATAAGGCTACACAGCAATCTGTGCACCGCCCTTAACTTTGCACGTATCTTAGCGTCGTCGTGGTGTTAAAAACACCAACGAAACGCATCGAAACCGTCTCAGTGATACAATATTGAAATATGGTAACGTAGTACTATTAAATATATCGCCAGTAAGGTTTTACGGTAAATTATGGAAGCTACCAAAGTTTTAGTACCACAAACAAAAGAGAAATGCAGAAATGATCGCATTTATTTCATGTCATGTTGGATAACTTCCGCTCCGTGTATACTCTACTAATGCGTGCATTTTAAACTTTATGAATCAACATTATTAAATATTACCCTCTGACGATAAGGTTATTATAATCTATTTATCGGAAATTAATTAGACTAAATCGCTCCAAGCAAAATCACATCTAATATTGAGAAACTTAATCAAGAAGGTTCCATTGTAGGCCAAACCGTCAGCAGAAAGTATCAGCGGGGGGTAATATATACTCAGCGAAGATTAAGATATATCCGACAGACTGATTAAATAATTCATGCGACTGTTGCTTCCTGCATCCTCGACGACGTTACTTTTTTTTTCTCCTTCGATTTTATGAATTAGACTCTAAACCAATAGAATTAATAAACCGAGCACTTTGCTGCAATTACGATCATACTGGATGGTGCAATATATATATATATATATATATATATATATATATATATATATATATATATATATATATATATATATATATATATATATATATATATATATATATATATATATATATATATATATATATATATATATATATATATTGGGTATTTGGTTACGTCCAGCCACTATCCAGGCAACTGTCCTATCCAATTACTTTTAAGTCTTCCCTTTCTTATCTCTTTCATTCATACAGCCGCTCTCTCTCTCTCTCTCTCTCTCTCTCTCTCTCTCTCCCCTTTCTATAACAGATATACTTATATACAGATATTTACAGACACGCAGGTATCTCTCTATTTATATATATCCATATATATACAACGATCTCATTATTATTATACATGCGCACACATTTACACACACAAAAACAAACACATATATGTATATACACCAATATATATATACATATATATGCATAAATGTGTGTATATATATATATAAATACATATAAACAAATATATATATATATATATATATATATATATATATACATACAGACACATGTATGAGAGGTAGAGAGGAGAAGCAGGGTTGGAGGAAATATATAAGCAAACTCGGTGTCATTCAGATATAAATACATTCTTTATCAGGAATTTTTGTGGCTTCTTGTGGATACAAAACTAAAATTGTTTTCAGGCCACATTATCTGTAAGGCTTGCTACGATGAAAAAGATTGTGAATATATTGGCTTGAAACAACATAAAAAATTTTTAAAATGAGTAACATAAAAACTAAATAAAATCAACCAACAAACAGTAAAAAGGTATAATAATAAAGAGCGATCCGAGAAATAAGAGGTTTGTATATGATGGAAGATGAGAGAGGAAGTTAGGATGTTTGGAAAGCTAAGAAATGAGAACAAGTCTCAGACTGAAGTCTCCAGGAAACATACAGTAATGGCAAGACACAATGGCTGGCGATGGACCGATAGCTTTACTACCTAGTAGTAGTGGTAACAGTAGTAATAGCTGTAGCGGTAGCAATAGGTATGATGGATGGAAGAGATATTGGAATAGCTGTGGACGCAGCAAAGAACTAAGGTCAGTTTCGGTGTTTCGTTCTGTTTATGAGCAAACTATATTGTATACTGCGAACATGTGGTATTCCCAGCGGAGAGTTAGTACAAAGGAGATAATCATTTCTTTAGAATATCCAGCCAGATTAGAAGTTAGAATTTGAAATTAAGATATAAAGAAGAGGCATGAAATATACATGTTTAATTTTGTTTTTTTGTTATCGTCTTAATCTACTTAGCAGTTTAAAATTTGATTTTTGCAACTTAATTTTCTAAACCATCCTGTTATTCTGTTGTACTGGTATTCCAACTACTTCATTGTATGATATTTGACAGTGTTCATATATTCACTGGAGAAATGAAAAAAACAACATCGGATTTATATAAAATAAATATTTATATTTATATAATTCTCGCCCAAGCTTGTGGATCGGAAGAATTTGTCGCTTCTGATGTATGAAAAAGCGATTAAAGCCATAAAAATGCCTGAACAGTTTGAATGCTGATGATTTGGTTAGATACATGTACGATTACTGGGGTGCAAAGAAGCCGACGCTGGTTGCCAAACGGTGAGAGCCAAAACTAAGCATAAAGAGACTCACACGAACTTAATACATACAACCTCGCACGCGCACTCGCATGTGCTTCACAAAGCAATGGCCAGCCAGAGGCTAGAGGACATTGGTGAAGGTGTTGTGAAGTGTGATCGAAACTGAATCCGAGGGATTGCGAAACAAACTTCTTACCCTCACAACTATATCTAAATAGGAGATGTTTCTAGACCAAGACATATCGAATGTGTCTCCACAAAACGATTTATTTCATATCCATGTCATCCGAGCAGTTCGAATTTTTTAGCATATTTCCTCTATAAATTCAAACGTTACATTTTCTTCTATTTAGATATATTTCATTCCACCTTTGAACGAGTATTAAGCTTGTAGGGAGCCGAATTTGCGATTATATCAACATTTTTCGCTGATAAATTATATCTAGGAAGTGACATGTTAGTATAACTAGCAAAGCACCATTGAATTGGCGATGTTTCTAGATCAAGATATATTTTAGAGTCTTGTTTGAAAATATTTCACTTTACTACCAATTATAATTCCATTAAGAAAGGCATGAAGGACGCATCTCTATGTTTCCACTAAATATAAACAGTATTTGTACCTACCGTAAGAGAAAGCAAACTTTGCCATCGTATAAATTTAAACGCATCGATATTCAAGTGTTCCGCGTAGATTAAATTAAGTTCGAATATTTTTTCGTGAAATACTAAGCAAACTGTTATTTTAATTGATGAACCGAATGGAAAATTGTTATTTCAGTTTTGCATTTCTCAGTCTTAACTAATATCAGAGTCATCTTTGGTAATCAAAGAATGTTTCTCACCAGTGTCCACAACTATGTACCACGATGTGACTTGAAAATGTCGTTCTTCTGTCACTGATAAAAATCTTACACACTTCAGATTTTTTCTAGACTAGTGACGCAAATTACCACGAGTCATACATTCTATTTTTCAAATTAGATAAAAGTGCTGTACGTTTAATTTAATTACAAAACATTATAAGAAATAAAAGTAAATATTCCATCTTCATTTTAATGGAAGCTCTGTGTGAAAACCTTAAGCCACACCAACTCCAGCAGCCGTTCATTTATGTTCAACAGATTCTCATCCATATGAAGAGTAAATGTTTTTCATCCATTATTGAGATTTATTCTCTCATGATTTTTAGCTTTTCCTCATTTAACTTTTCATTTCCTGACAAATTGAGAATTGAAATGATACTTCCATTGACAGGATTTCATTACTTTTTATTGACTTATTTCAGTAAAAATCTCCTTTAAATATATTCAACAGCCTGCAGTAGGAAAACAAAACTAAAAACAAACACAACGAAACCAAACATAAAATCCAGAAGGCAAACTGGAGAGGAAGAAAGAAAAAGCATTAAAACACTTCACTAGAAATTTAATTTGTACTTTCGTTTTTTCCCCTTTCCTTTGAAAACCGTTTTGTATTTTGTAAATTAAATTTTAATAGACATTTATTTGAATCCTATTTGATGTAAGCCTCCCAGGGATTTCCTGTCGTCTTACTTCATCAGTTTTAAGTGGTGATGGGAATAATGTTCCTACTTTTATTTCCAACCAGTATCACTGTTGAAAGTTTATCTTCAATGATGTACACTAGCAATCTTTTACAAAAGAATTTTGTTATTAAACTATGTCTTTCATCACTTAATATTGTATACTCTTCCATTCATCACTGGATGGATTAAATCACTATATCACGATATATACTTTTGATGTGATTTGGAAATGCTGAGTTGTATTGAAAATATCTGGCTTGGTTAATCAATAGAACTGGTATAAGTTAGTTTTGTTATAAAGCCTTCCATCCAATGCGGCTCAGATTCAGCAGTGTTACCATCACTGGCATTAAATCTAACAGTCTGTAGAGCACTGCTAACAAATGTGTCAATGATATTATAAAGGTGATAGTATGGTGGAGTATAATAATTTGATTACAACATGGCTGTTATCTCTGCCAGTTGCGATCCCACATAGTAACACTTTAGTTGGTTCGTGACCCCACTCGTGACCCCACATAGTAATTCTCTATGGTTCGTGACGGGTGCATTTCATGATATATAGAGAGTCTAATGTGGACTGATATATTACAGGCAGAGAATGTCACAAGAGTGGCTGTGTGGTAAGTAGCTTGTTTACCAACAACATGGTTCCGGGTTCAGTCCCACTGCGTAGCACCTTGGGCAAGTCTCTTCTACTATAGCCTCTGGCCAACCAAAGCCTTGTGAGTGGATTTGGTAGACGGAAACGGAAATTTTGCGATATACTTGTTGCATGCACACGTTGTAACAGACATTTGGAGCAAAATTGGAATATTGTGATGATGCATCATATGACACACACACACACACACACACACACACACACACACACGTAATTTTATTAATACGATATAGGAGAAGGGAGTGTGTGCATGGGCTTCGCAGAACCTTCCAAACGATTGAGATGAATGCCGTTAACCGTGGAAAGCTGATGCCAGCAGGAACGACATTTGCAAAGAGGAAAAGATTTGAGTGTAGAGTTTAGCGATGACCCTTGGAGCTTGGATGCATAATGGGAGATTAAAGGAGGAATGACAAGTGAATTGAGTGTTAAACACGGAAAGTGGGCTGTGAATGTGGAAGATTTCTTTGTTCCCTGTACTAGCTCTTCTCCCATGTTGTAGCTGTTTATTTCAATTGTCATTTCATGTCATATTTAGTGATCAATGGCATCCCTAATCACTGCTCTTCAACTGCTCACGTAGTTCACTGTTTCAACGCATTGTGAGGGCGTCAATGACAGAGGATTGTCTGTGCAAGTCGTGCAGACCAAATTATTCTATTCGGAAGAACCAATTCTTCGTTTCTCTCGCCAACGTTTATATTATTTTACAGTTTTACACCGGCAAAACACATAAACAGACAAGGCACGCGCACACACATACATACACATGTGTATATGTATATATCTATCTATCTATCTATCTATCTATCTATCTATCTATCTATCTATCTATCTATCTATATATATATATATATATATATATATATATATATATATATATAACTGACTGACGGACTTCCTCGCATTTCTCATTAACAAAATTTCATTATTAACGCAACTTGAGCCTCAGATGATACATGTGAAATGTAGCACCCAGTGGAATCGAATCTGGAACAGTCTGGCTTTCACCATTGCTACACACCAATCTGCCATCGCTATACGCTAATCTGTAGATATGTGTGGAGTTTTTAAATACTTCAAATAAGAGATTCTGAAAAAGCTTTGAAAAAACAATTCGTTTCCATTATGGCTTTTGAACAGTATGCAGTTCGGAAACCAATCTCTCTACGCAAAAAAACGCTCTATACAATATATACAGACGGCCATATACCGAAACTTGAATTAAATAGAGAATTGTGAAAACATTTTGTAGGGAACGCTACAAATCATGAAAGTTTACTGTCAATTGTTATTGGGTGACAAAATGATGCGACCAAAACTCAACAAAAAGGTGTTCGAGTAACATTGAGGAAAGCGCAGGAAGTAAAAGTGAAAAATCTCAGGTTAGCAGACGACAGGAAGAAAACATGGACGAAACATGATTGCGTGTTTTGCTGCGGATGCATAGTGGGCATAGGCTATGAATTGTTTGGCCAATAAGTGGATTATATAAATATGAGGCATTTAACTTCTGACTGCAGGAGTACTAAATCATACGCCTCCGCTATGAAGTCTTTTACTCACTCTTGCTAGTGTATTGCATCTGGCCAGCAAAGCGTAAATGCGCAGATAATATTCAAATTCACTTTCTCACTTTTGTAACTATACAGAATGTCTAGACTAATTGTTTACTTATGTAAATATTTGTGTTAATGTCTATACACTTCACACACACACACACACACACACACACACACACACACACACACACACATACACACACACACACACACACACGCATACACACATTTATGCTTCTATACTATATTCCAACTTACATTATATATTTATATGCCTACAAACCAATCATGAGTGTACCTGATAAATACCATTACAGATTGATATTGTAGATAAATATTTCATCGAGTTCTGCAGAATATTTAAAATATTTAGCGTTTCAAATTTCTGAAGAATACGCCGAGAAGACATAAAACTGTTTAAGAAGCTTCTCTTTGCAGCGATAAATATTTTGCTACGCTATTAGTAATTTCTGATCCAATTCCACATTGGCACTTTGGTTAACTATTTTGGTAGATAAAACTATGCATTCACACACGAAAACACACATACACGCACGCACACACATACATACACACATGCGCATATACACGCTAGTCCCCGACACATATTCCGGCTACCATTCTCATTCACACGGTATTGGTTGGACCGATGCTATAATAGAAGACAGTAGCCCAAGGTGCCGAGCACTAGGAATGAACACAGCACCACCGAGGACTGGTGATTTTCCACCGAAGTCCCTTGTATTATTTGTTCTTCCCCGTGTTACACAAACACCTGTTTTTTTTTTTACTCACGTCAGAAATCCACTTCAAGGTTTTGGCCTTGGTGTACTGTGGTAGATTATATGTCTCAACAACACTGCGAGCTATTCTGGTGGAGTGCTTGCTCAAGGAGGGGTCTCCCATGCAAGCAAATCTAAGGGTAGAGGCCAGACTAATCCTAACCATTTTTTTCTAGAGGTAAGACCAGGTTTGTACGGGGCCAGCACCTCTGTCTAGAAAGTAATGTCACAGAAGCATCGATGATAATTTTAAAAACAAAACAAACCTCAAAAAATCTGGTAGAAAAGAAGAGCGACAAACGTAGATTTTGACATACACCTGCAATCTACCTGACGGGTTTCTCCACAGTTTCTGCTCATTAAGTTTAGCTGACAAGGTGTAATACTATTCTAGAGTTAGAATTTTGGATGTTGTCGATGCTGCTGTTTCTATCAACCAATTTTGGTCAAAGTGGATTCATAATTCAGTTCTATATTTAAGAGATGAGGAATTATGTACGTTATTTACATTATTTACATTATTTACTTTTGACGGATATTTGCCCTCACCTCTTTTGTTGTTAACACAATGTTTTGGCTGATATACCCTCCAGCCTTGATCGGGTGTCTTGGGGAAATTTTGAACCTGGGTTCTCTTTCCTAAGGTATTTTTCGATGTTATTATTATTATTATTCAGGTCACTACCTGGAATCGAACTCGGAATCTTGGGGTTAGTATTCCGCGCTCTTAACCACTATGCTCTTAACCACATACGAGCATATGGCGTAGTAGTTTAGAGCGCGTGCTACTAACCCCAAGATTCCGAGTTCGATTCCAGGTAGTGACCTGAATAATAATAATAATAATAATAATAATAATAATAATAATAATAATAATAATAATAATAATAATAATAATAATAATAATAATAATTATAATAATAATAATAATAATAATAATAATAATAATAATAATAATAATAATAATAACATCGAAAAATACCTTAGGAATGAGAACTCAGGTTCGAAATTTCCCCAAGACACCTGATGAAGGCTGGAGAGTATATCAGCCGAAACGTTGTTAACAACAAACAAGATGAGGACAAATATCCGTCAAATGTAAATAATGTAAATTGGATTCATGTTGTTCCTATTTTGAGACCGGTTTTGAGAATATATGAAATATATGCTTTACATTATTGCTATTTATAGCATCGGAATCAATGAGAGCGAAAACTGACTCAGCCATAGATTACGAAGTGTTTGCTTTGCGACGTAAAATATTCGAAAATATTCGACTGGCATGACATCACTTCGGTCAATAGCCACTCCCTTCGTATTGGTTCTTCACTGATAGAAATGAGCAGATATCAGGAACACACACACACACACACACACACACACACACACGCTAAATGTGTTCCCACATATGTATGTATCAATGCATCATGTATACAATGTATATTCACACATCTCATATATATGAACAACACATTCTGTTACTGACGCATCCGTTTCACCTTGATTGAATAGACCTATGAACAAAGAGGTTCCAGCCGTGACGAATCCACCGTTTATATCAAGGACCACTGTCACCTTATTTTTAGAACAGCAAGGTTGGGTAGAGGTAGATTAGGCTGCAATTTCTAACCGGTCAGTTGAGCGCGTTGAGACTCCAGCATTATCGTAGACAACCATTTCTAAATATTAGAATTATTTTGCAGTTGTTCAATCAGATGTTATGTAATATTCAAGAACCAGTCTCTCAAAACGGAGACTTCTTTAATTGGAAAATGGTCAGTCTCAATTTGCAGTTCTTTAGAGAAGTTTTCTTTATATTTGCAACATTTTATAATATCCTGTTGCTTTTCGATGTTTGATCTGATTAATTGAAACGTTTTTTTTCCGATCACAGTTGCAGATTTTTAAAGTTTCGTGGCAAAAAGTAAGAAAGAAAGAAAAACAAAAGATCAAATGCGATAATTTTGCATTTTGACTGTTTGGCGTTATTATATTCAGGCTGTTAAAATTTACACGAAATAATCATCTCCTTTATCCATTAACAAAGAGGTCATGGAACTTTTACATGAGCAGCAATACGCACACATGAATTCAAACACAGACACACACACATACACACACAGATACACAAACACACACACACGCAAGCACACACAAATAAACTCACACACACATGCACAGTGAAAGCCAAATGTCACGCACCAAAACAATTGACATTTCATTTATATTACGTTATTATTATTATTATTATTATTATTATTATTATTATTATTATTATTATTATTATTATCATTATTATTATTATTATTATTATTACTATTATTATTACTATAATTAATAAGGCGGAGACGTGGCAGAATTTTTAGCCCGCCGGTCGAAATGCTTAGCGATATTTCATCCGTCTTTACGTTCTGAGTTCAAATTTCGCCGAGGTCGACTTTGCCTTTCATCCTTTTGGGGTCGATAAATTAAGTACTAGTGACACACTGGAGTCGATGTAATCGACTAGTCTCCTCTCCACAAAATTGAGGCCTTGTGCCTCCTGTAGAAAGGGTTATCATTATCATTATGAGCTGGCAGAATAGTTAGCACACTTTGTGGTACTTCGTCCGTCTTCACGTACTGAGTTCAAATTCCGCCGAGGTCGACTTTGATTTTCATCCTTTCGGGGTCGATTAAATAAGTAGCAGTTACGCACTGGAATCGACTTAATCCCTTCCTCGAAATTTGAGGCCTTGTGCTTCCAATAGAAAAGATTATTATTATTATTACTATTTGGTGAAAACGCTCAGCTTATTTTACTGGGCATGACCAGTATCTCTGAGCCTACCGGGTGCAACCACTGTCACCATCGTTGGCTTCAGTTTCATTACCACCGTAATTCACAATATTTTGTTTTTTCATCGTCGCTCATATGAGGCAGCGATTATCAGGTTGCGCAATTTCCAGTGTTTTTATTGTGACACCATCACTAGATGTATCATTAATCAGCTTATGAAGAGGAGGAGGCTCCACCCGTTTCCTTTCATTATTTTTATTATTATCATCACTGATATCACTGATTTCTTACTTTCTAGTACTTTTCTAGGTTCATGTTCATACGATTTATTAATATGTTCAAATTATAGTTAAAGATTACTCTCCTTATGTTGTCTTGTCTTTTCTTGTATTCGTTCGGTACCAGCGTGCTGCATTCACTTTGTATATGAGTAACGCTTTCCTCTTTTGATTTGTATAATCTACATTACGATTCTACTTGGTTTTGTCTATCTTGACTTTTATCCAATTAGTTCTTAATGCTTGATCTTATGCTGCTACTAACAAACTTCTGTCTCCCTTTTCAGCTTCCAATTCTTCAACCATAACCATGTCTCACTACTTCTATTTGCTGCAAATATCTTTGGAAATCTACCACGCAACCCTTTCGCCTTCCAGTCAGATAGCTTCTGTTCATTTTTATGGTTTTTAAGTTGGTCGTTGGTTTCCCTATTTCTTGCTGTGATTCTAGCAGCTCTCTCCCGCCTTCCTTTCTTGGTAAGTATAATCTTGCTACTCCTGCCCTTGGGTGAAGGTCTCCATTCATATTGAATTCCTTCCTAGTTCTTCTGTCTAGCTTTGCTAATTCAGTTTTTGTCTAATCTACAAAAGCTGCTGAGTGTCTAAGTAATAATACTGCCCTAATATTTACAGCCTCCACTTCATTCGGACCATTTAGCTTTGACTGTATTAGCTTCCTCATCCTTCTAATGTACACTTTCTCACATTTCGTTTTCATCTCTATAGTTAGTACTCTGTCAAATTCCAATTCTCCTACAAACTTACAACTCTCTCATCCTTTTAATGATTTTAATGTCTGACCATCTCGTAATTGGTTGCCTTCACTGTTGACTACCTATCCCATCCTCATGACTAATATTGCACACTTATCTATGCCAAATTCCATGCTTATATCTTTGATGAAGACTCTTACGATTAAGGAATCTATCTCTTTTTCATTCTTACTAAAAAGCTTCAGATCATCCATGTAGAGCAAACAGTTAATTTTTCTCTTACTATTTCAGAACTGATACCCTGTCTTTGCCTTCCTTAATACTAAACTGAGGAAGATCAAACATAAGACAATATTAAATGAGACAAGTCCCCCTGGAAAATTCTTCTTTTGGTATTAACTTTCCCTAAAAGTGTGTCACCCGAGTAGAGATCTACTTTCCATTTCTTCATGCTAAAGCTAATTAATTCTCTTATGTTGTCTGCTATACTGAACATGCTCAAACATTCACTTATCAATGAGTGTGGGTTCATGTCATAGGATTTCTTATAATTTGTCCATGCTGCAGTTAGATTTCCCTTTCTAGTTTTCACCTCATTTAGAATTGCTTTGTCTATGTATAATAGATCATGCATTCTTCTAGCCTTCTTCCTGAAAGCTTTTTTTTCTCCTTCTGCCAGTAAATTCTGGTTGTCAAGGTGCTCGTAAATGCTTTCTGAAAGCATTCCTGTTAACAGCTTCCACACTAATGGCAAGCAAGTGATTGGTCCATAGTTGCTAACTGTATTACCCTTGCTCGTGTCTTTCGTAATCAGTATTGTCCTCCCTCTAACTCAATCTGGCATTATTACTTCATTAAGGCAATTCTTCTTCTTCTTCTTCTTCTTCTTCTTCTTCTTCTTCTTCTTCTTCTTCTTCTTCTTCTTCTTCTTCTTCCTCCTCCTCCTCCTCCTCCTCCTCCTCCTCCTCCTCATTATTATTATTATTCATTTTATTCATCATGAATTCGTGTGTATTCATCATTATTTTATTTTATTTATTTAATTTTAGAAAAATTGAAGCATGTCATACACACACACACACACACACACACACACACACACACACACACACACACACACACACACACACATACGGGCAGCAGACTTATTAATGTAAAAAATAGTAAGAACTTTGCAAATAATTTAGATTCTTCCGGTCGCGATATTCTGGCATTGTCTTAACTGAAATCATAATCATTGATTTTATGTCTATAAAGATGCTTGAATTCAATATTTTCCCTTGTTATTCCTGAAAAGCGAATATCTCATTAGCAATGCTCCGAATAGTGTGAAAAGCTAAGCAGTGACATTGGAAGAATGCAAATGAATATTGGTTGAGAAATCGATTTTAAAGGATTCGTAGTCTAAGTCAGTATTTGTTCTGTAAGGTGCCTTTATGTTCACAGAAATTGAACTGAACAGCTGGAGTAGCCCCTGTATGAAGATGGCGTAGAAATTACTTGTATGACTTTCTCCATGACAAGTAAGAACTTGAGGCAAAGAGTTGAGGATGTGAATTATTAAAATAGTCATTAATAGTTACGCGATAATTTAATCTCTTGCGATATTGCTGGTCAACAATTTGATAATTATATTTCAAGGAAGTCGAGAAATAACCAGACAAAGGAAAGTATTGAAAAACAACGAACAATTTGCAGACGAATGACAAGTATTATGTAAGCATACAGACGGTCTTTTAATAACTAATATACTTGATATTCTATCTTTTAGGTGTTACTTATTTCAGTAATTAAGCTGCGGCTATGCTGGAGCACCGTATCGAAAGGGTTTAGCCGAACGGCTCAACCTCTATACTTATTTTGAGTCTAGTCGTTATTCTATCAGTCTTATTCGCCGTAAGCAAACCAACACCGGTTGCAGAGCTGTGTGACAAGAAGCCTTAACTACAAAGACACGCACACACGCACACACACATATAGAATGAGCTTCCATATAGTTTCTATCTATTACATTCTCCTACAAGGCATTGGTCGATCAGGGGCTACAATAAAAGACACTTGCACAAGATGTTGCACAGCGGGACTGAAACCAAAACCATGTGATTACAAAGTAAGATATTCTTAACAACACAACCATGCCCGCGTTTATATTTTGCTGAAAGTATTAAATAAATGTAAAGTTGTTGGATGCGAGAAGCGCTGATCAGACATACAAACGGTCAAAGACATTCAACCCTTGGACATGTCTTTCTTTTGATTAAACGGTTTTATATCAAAGACCAAGTTCTTCAATGTGTTCCATTCTTTCTTAAGATTATACAGAATAGAGTGACTCGAAGGAATTAGCTGTTATTTCTAAGTGTGCGGTGGTAGTGACCAGTGTTAATATATAGGTTTTGTAGGTTTTCTAGTTCTAAGCAATTCTGACCAAGTACATTCAACCAAAACCATGACCACCACGTCGCATTTTTCATGAATATTGCATTTATGGTATTTTAAAGACTAGAAATTGCAATTATCTTTTAATTTTTACATATTTCAGTCATTAGACCTCGGCCATTCTGGGGCACCTTGTTGAGCAATTTTAGTCGAATTAATCGACCCTAATTCCCTTGTTTTAAAGCCTAGTACTTATTCTATGGTTTCCACGAAAACCGGATAACGGATTTAGTTATCAAACCAAGAAGTCAACTGCGGGATTTGAACACGAATACCACAAGGCATCCACTGTGACAAATTACGATTATGCCATTCCACCGCCACAGATCCCGAAAGAAAGAAATGTAAAGTTGATACCTTATATAACAGTTGTTGTTGTTGTTGTTGTTGTTACATATGGTTCGGGGCCAACGACTGTCGACGCTGCAGTCGAAGACTTATTCGGATTTTACTTTCAGCCTCTCTTGCTTCTGTATTTACCTTTAAATAGAACAGAGCTTTTAAGTAAAATGTGCTTCAATGCTAGCAGCACTCTAGCTTTTATTTCTCCGATCACTGTTCGTATTTTGTCTAAGCCTTTGATATAGAATACCTCAGGGAATATTTTCAAGAAATCCAGGTACACTCACCAACTGAACTCGTTTCATTACAACACAGCACCACACACTTTCTCTCTCTCTCTTTCTCTCTTTCGCTCATTCCCTCTCTCTCATACGCACACACACACGCACACACAAACACATAGACACAGTCAGAGTGATCTTACAGAGCAGTAGAAGATCACTAGATGTATAATTTAACTAGTTTTACTCTGTCTTCTAACAAATATTGATTCCAGGAGCTGTTGGCTTTATCAAAAGAATCACACTTCCTGGTGATGCAAATGTGTTATATTTATTATACTGTTACTTTCAGGTTTAACCCTAGTTCAACGCTGTACAAGGAGTTATTGTATCAAAATCATCTCAGACATGATCATGCTTTGTTTTTTTGTCAAAAGCAACGTGTAGGGTGGCCGATCGCATAAAGACTCATAAATGTTTCTTTTTTGTTGTTGTGGTTTCTGATAGTCTCCATAGTGGTAGTCTTTGTGTTGTTCTTATTGTTGTTGTTCCGGTTCATTAGACCCAAATCAGCCATAATAAAACACATCAATAATCATAAGCATTGTTGTCATGCTGTACCTCGGACTACACTATCTAACGTTGCTTCATTAAGCGTTAGGAGATTTACTGGTACTGCTGATCAGTCTTAATTCAAACTGATAAAAAAATTCTATCTATGACCATTTCATCTGTTTGGGATCCTCCATGACTGCATTCTGTAAAGTATCCTTCCTGTTCTTGAAGGTGATAGAATTTGATTTGAGGACCAACCTGCAATTTTATGAAAGGAGTCAAGCGACCACACGGGGGCGTCCAGAGTGCCGGCAGTGGTAGATTCTATCATTATTATCCGGAAAAACAGTGGACGCTGGCATGTCTATGTGGTTGGGAATCAAGCTTTGCAACCATGGAATTTCGACCATCTCTAATATACGAATTTTCTGTCAAAACTTTCGATCATAAACTTCATTCATCTCTTATATTTTGTATTTGAAGCTTTCACTCATAATGCATTATAGCGACCTGTACCGATGGTGCTCTCTCTCTCTCCCTCTCTCTCTCTCTCCCTCTCTCTCTCTCTCTCTCTCTCTCTCTCTCTCTCTCTCTCTCTCTCTCTCTCTCTCTCTCTCTCTCTCTCTCTTGTCAGCTCTGTTGTGTTTCAGAATTTCGTTCTCATCCGAACTCTATTCCTTCTGTTCTCCACCAATCCACTTGGTGTCTGGTCCAACACAGCACATGCTGTTATCTTTCATTTTTCTCAAGCCTTCCTCAACCATGCGTTATCTAGACGCATCAAATCAGCAAGGACCTCAAGAGCAGAGATCTATAAAATATACTTCAATGGAGCCATGACTGTCTTGTTATCTTCAAGAGCAAAAACCAATCATGTATCACTGAAATCAACATATAAATTAAATTCAAATCATCGCTCCTCATCCCTGATTAACGCAAGTAGAAACAAACGGTCTCTCGCTTCAAATGTTTGGTCTCGCTAGAAACCAGGATCTCTGATGGTGGATGCACAATCTTAGCATTTTTAAAACCACATCGCAAAGTCTGACTCTTCTTTTCAGAGATCAATTAATTGCTGACATTCTGCAAAGCTCAGATAAAACCCTACGCAGGGTGCTGCTTCCATCTTCTATAAACAGACAAATTAGGCTCCAGAAAAACACCGTTTGTTTGATTGGTTTGAAGTCACTCACTGACAAGCTCGAACCTTTGGCCTTCAGACCTGCTGACGCTGCCTCCACTCTCTGCTTTTTTTCTATGACAACAACAACATCCTCTGCCTCTCGGAACTCACTGGTGTTGGTCTCATGCCACTTCCATTCAGCTATCCCAGTCACACTCATCTCTCCTCCTTTCAACATGAGGTCTCCCTCACTCCGCCAAATTCTCTTCTCACTACTATACTCAGCACCTCTCCTCCCATCATATTTTAGTTCTGAAAATGTCGACTCAACGCAGTTGCTGTGAGAGCATTGAAAATAATGGCATC
>NC_142936.1:96629573-96644573 GCF_046866305.1 Octopus bimaculoides | reverse complement strand
CATGAATGTCTTTTATATCTTTTATTTACTTTGTAGCGTTTCAGTTTTTCTATACTCACAATTCTGTATAAAGTTCCTTGCATTAACTTTATATCATATTAGACAGAATTACTAAACGGTTAATGTAATAGACTACTAGTTTCTTGTTTTTTTACGTCTGTCCTTATGTTCTGTCTTTGATCAAGATCAGCTTCGATCTTACGTTGTTTCCCAGCCTCAGTTCTCTTGTATCTTGTATCACTGAAGAAAAATGGAAAGGCTTACCCACTTCTTGGTTGAACATTTTGCTGAAAGAAGTGCATCCTTTTGCAAAATCAAAGCCCAAGGACATCTTCTCAGGCATGAATGAGAAAAATGCATGTACAACAGAAGCAAGTAAAATATATAAACAAATAATTGTATAATTGATTTCTGTAAGACGTTGCATGTTAATCTGCAAAACAACACCAAATGTATACCTTGTGGATCACTAAATGTTTTGAACTACATATTGGTTTTTAATCATTTTGAAAGGATATTCTTAAAATGCAATAATTTAGCTCGTAAGTCCTTAATCAAAACTACATCGAATTTACTTGTTTGTCATATTTTTTTCCTTACGCTGATGTGAATTCAAATGGAGAAGTAATCTTGATTTTTTTGGTTTTAAGAAATGAGTTTTCCTGCACAAAGAGATAATTGCATCTCTCCTCTTTTCCGCAGGCAAATTATTTTTCATCACATTTTCTGTGAGTCTTCTTTTTTGTCTCACATATAACAACAAATATTCTCATACGCTTCTTAAAAGAAGATCCGACTTTCATAACACTGTTCTGTATTCTGGATTCCAGTTTTGAAGCTTCTTAGGCTAACTACTATACCGATACATTCGCACACACGCACACACACACACACACTCGTACACACACACACACACACACACACACACACACTCACACACACACATACACACATAATGCTTGCTCATTCACATACATTCACACATATTTATAAACTGGGGAATGTTTGCATAAATGAAAATGTTTTCGTTAGTTGAGTTTGTATATTTTATTAAAATTAGAAATTTAAATTGTTTCGTTTGAATCATCAGTAAATTAAAACAGAGTAACTGGTTCAAGAAGTTACAGCTTCTAATAATCACACACACACACACACACACACACACACACACACACACACACACACACACACACACACACACACACGCACGCACACACACACACACTAAATGTACGAGTATGTCTCTTTTATTCAAAGTAATCATACATTTCTCTTCACGATATACGCTAGATACTGGTTTGCAAACATTCCTCTGTCACTTCCGTTGTCAGTACGAAGGTCATTTTTGTACAGCATGCGAATATACATATGTACATATGAATGAATACGTATGGGTGTGTGTGTATGCGTGTATGTGTCTGCATGTGTGTATATGCGTGTGTATGTGCGGGTGCGCGCGTGCTTGTTCGTCCAAGTGCGTATGTGTATGTTTGTGTGTGTTTTCAGGTGTTCGCGTGCGTACCCATATACAGATGTGCACACAAATCAATATACACATGCACACAAAACTATATAAGCGCGTATTCACACCCACGTATAGAAGTATATACTTGCGCATGCCGTCCTTCCTTCTTCCCCGCTCAACAACTTGACGGATTTCTAATCGCCACGTGCTCTATTTCCTGTTCTCCACGTGGTCAATTTCCACTTCACCATGCGGTATTTTAAAACATCAAACATGACCTTTCTTGACCAGTCGCAGCGCACCTTTCAGTATTAACAATCAACTTCTGTCATTCAAATTCAAAATGGCTGACAACTAGCACCACGCTTGAAACTTAAGTGTACCAACGAATTTGAATCAAATTCATTTGATCCATATATATATATATATATATATATATATATATATATATATATATATATATATATATATATATATATATATATATATATATATATGATATATGTGCACAGGCACGCACACACATGTGCACATACGTGACGGATTTCCGCATTGAGTCTATCAACAAAATTCTAAGGCACAAGGTATTGACCAGCCCGAGACTCAATGAATAATTCTTTGGAACGAAGTTGTTATTAGGCCACACTATTTGTTTTCCACCCTTCTATCGGAAACCGATGATCAATGTACATATGAAAATATTCTCCGTAGAAAGGAAGAAAGAAATATTGATACGAAAATCGCTTTCTCTGGCTTCACAATGTATTTGATATGTTAAGATTATTCCATGGCAGCTGTTCTATGAAATTCGTTGCATCTAAACCGCATTCATGAATTGATAAGTGCGGTGTGTATTTCTACAGAAGGGACGTGGCTGGAAATCATTCAACAAGATAATCTGTGTATTTATGAATATTTATATGTATGTATGTGAGTATGCATATACAAACATGGGCGTATATACAAACATACATATCTATATCTATATACACACACAGAGACATATATATATATATATATATATATATATATATATATATATATATATATATATATATATATATATATATATATATATATATATATACATATATATATATATATATATATATATATATATATATATATATATATATATATATATATATATATATATATATATAGGAGAATATACAAATAATAACAACAGACGAGGACAGGTGGTGTAAATAACAAAAGTATATATTAGTATGACGCTCGGGAATACGGAAAGTCTTTGACGTTTCGAGCTACGCTCTTCAACAGAAAGAATACGGAGACAAGGAGAAAAACACGGAGAAAAAAAATTGAATAGTGTTCAGTCAACGGTCAATCATAATAATGGCCGATCATAACAATGGCTGACCGGAAGTTAGAAATTCTTATTTCAGGAGAGCTAAGAAAGGGGGAGATAACAAACGGTGATCGGGAACGAGGGGCTGTGTGTGGGAGGTAGAATGCTGGTGATCTTGACGTATGTAGTGTGAAAATGGGGGAGGGAGAAAGGGAGAAAGTAGTTGGTCAGTTGTAGTGTGTGCGTGGTGTGATGCGAGGGTATTGGTGTGGTGTGATGTGAGGGTGTTGGGAGGTGGGGAAGGCATGGGTGGAGTGTGGGTTAGGCTGAGGGTGGGGTAGAGGTAGGGATCTGTGGGTAGGGTGGGGTATGTGGGTAGGGGTGGGTGGTGGGTGTAAGGAATTGGATGGGGTGGGGTGGGAAGGTAGAGTAGGAGTGTGTTGGGGTGTGGTGGGATGAGCTTATGAGGGGGTGTTGACGAGGAGGGAGAAGGGGAATGTGGATGTAAGAGAGGGGGAAGATGGGTATGGGAAGGGAGAGGAAGAGAGGAGAGAGGGTGGGTATAATAGAGGGAAGGTGGATTGAGAGAGGGGGAAAATGGGTATGGGGGGGAGAGAAAGAGGGGAAGGTGGGTATGGGGGGGAGAAAGAGAGGAAGAGAGTGAGAGAGAGGGAAGAGGGGTATGGGGGGGGAGAAAGAGAGGAAGAGAAAGTGAGTAAGAGTGTAGAGAGTAGGAGAGTAAGAGTGTAGAGAGTAAGAGTGAGAGAGGGGGGAGTACGAGAGAAGAGAGTGAGAGAGAGTAAGAGAGAGGAGAGAAAGAGTAGGGGTGAAGAGAAGTGGGAGTGGAGAGAAGTATGAAGAGAGGTGAAGAGACGTACAAAGAAGTAGGAGTCGGAGCAGGAGGTGGGGGAGGGGAGATATGGGTGGTAGGAGGGAGGGTGGGGGAGAGAGACAGGAGGAGGGGGTTAGATGAAGAATGGAGGGGAGTTGAGCCCATGTGGCGCAAAGGAGCGAAGATAGAAGATTAATCCCTGTTCACGGCGCAAACGGGAGTCCGGATGGCCCCTGTGCATGGACAATCCAAACACAGACAGGTGTTGCCGCAAGGAGTGGCCGGCAGAACGGAAGTGGCGTGACACCGGGGTGTCATTGCCGACGTTGATGTCTCGGAGGTGTTCCGCGAATCGGTCGGCCAGGCGGCGCCCCGTTCGTCCGATGTACAGGGATTGGCAGAGAGAGCAGGAGAGGCAATATATGATGTTGGTAGACGTGCAGGTGAAGGAGTCGGTGATGCGATAGGGTCGGTGATGGGTGCTGGTGAGGAGGGTGGTGTTGGAGAGGTAAGGGCAAGTGCGGCAGTGTGGACGGGAGCAGGGGAACGAGCCAGGTTGGGAGGTTGGGTTGGGGAAGAATCTGTGGACCAAGAGGCTCGTTTGAAGGAGGGGAGGGGTCGATTAGGGAAGATGTGGGAGGTGGAGGGGTCGGACTGGAGGCGCCAAAAAGCTCGGAGAATGGAGCGTTGGAGGGGTAGGGTGGTGGGATGGTAGGTGAGGGGAAAAGGGAGGCGGGAAACGGCAGGGCGGGTTCGGGGGGAGAGAGCAGATGCACGGTCCACAGAACGTGCTCTGGCAAGGGCGGTGTGGATGGTGGTGGGTGGATATCCACGCAGGCTAAAGTGGTGAGCCATGAGTTGAGACTGAGTCTCAAAGTCATGGCTGTCGCTACAAAGTCTGCGTAGACGAAGGAATTGGGAATAGGGGATGGAAAGTTTTGTGTGTCTAGGGTGGGAGGAGGAGAAGTTGAGATAGGAGTGTGAGTCTGTGTGTTTGTAGTGGATGGAGGTGCTAAGGGCGGAGTGGAGGATGCTGACCGAAATGTCGAGAAAGGGGACAGAGGTGTCAGAGACAGTACAGGAGAAGTGGAGGGCAGGATGGAAAGACTGAACGAAAGAGAGGATATATATATATATATACATATATATGCGTGTATATATATATTTGTATATATATATATATATATATATATATATATATATATATATATGTATGTATGTATGTATTTACGCATGTATGTATGCATCTATGTATGTACGTATGTATGCAACTGTGACTAAATCCATTCATGCATTAAGAGAAACGAACGTATAAACACGTGTTGATAATAGACTATATGCGCAAGTGCTGTATCTCAATGTTATAGTAGTGATAGGTCAATATATGTATGTACATCCATTTCTTTGAATGTGGACTTTATACACTATAATAAATAATAAAATGTGATTGACGGGCAAAAGATTATGAAGCGAAATTTGTGCATAAATTACGTACATTATATTGTATTTTATTACTTACAGACATTATATATATATATATATATATATATATATATATATATATATATATATATATATATATATATATATATATATATATATACATACATATATATATATATATATATATATATATATATATATATATATATATATATATATATATATATATATATATATATATATATATATATATATATATATATATATATATATATATATATATATATATATATATATATATATATATATATATATATATATATATATATATATATATATATATATATATATATATATATATATATATATATATATATATATATATATATATATATATATATATATATATATATATATATATATATATATATATATATATATATAGGCGCAGAAGTGGCCGTGTGGTAAGAAGCTTCCTTACCAACCACATGGTTCCGGGTTCAGTCCTACTGCGTGACACCTTGGGTAAGTATCTTCTACTATAACCTCGGGCCGACCAAAACCTTGTGAGTGAATTTGGTACACGGAAACTGAAAGAAGCCCGTCGTATATTTGCGTGTCTGTGTTTGTCTCTCTCCACGATCACTTGACGACCGATGTTGGTATGTTTACATCCCTGTAACTTAGCGGTTCAGCACCGCCAAAACAACCACCACCACCACTACCATCACAGCAACAACAACAACAATAACAGCAGCAACAGCAATTACCACCACGACCACTACTACTACTACTACTACTACTACTACTACTACTACTACTACTACCACCACCACCACCACCACCACCACCACTACTACTACTACTACTACTGTAAAGCATTCCGATACTGACTCACCATAGCCATCCAGCATTCACTGTCTTTGGTCCTTGGTTAAGACTAAATATTGATGCGAGCTTTCTATCTTCGTTTCTCAACCATTTTAGGGAGCCTCAGCAAAAAGTGATGCTTTTTCATTTGACAGTAATAAAAAACAAAAAAAAAAAACAACAAAACAGAGCTAAATATATAAAGCAAAATAAGAAAATTTTAGAAAATATGAACCTGGAAATCTTCAGTCTTAGTGCTTAGGGGTTTCTGGATAAAAGTGCCCTGATTATGTATTAGCACACAACAAACAGAATGTCTTCGATCATGCATGATAAAGGAACTCTTTTACAAATGACACACAAGTGAGCATCACCGAGCGAGTCATGTAATAAACTCTATAACGTCTAAATTACTAAGATGCAGAAATAGATTTAGAAAATGGTATAAAACATGAATAAAAGGAATAAAACTATTTTAACAACCACCAGGCATTATAAATGCACAGATGTCTTTCCTATTTTAAAGAATACTTAGATGTAGCGTAAGTTTTAGGTTTTGTCGTTGTTATCTCGCTTATTATTCGAAGTGTCAATAATCGGGTATAATTGAGCTGGCAGAATCGTTAGAACATCGAAAAGAATTTCTTGTGGTATTTGTGCGGGCTCTTTGTCAATATGAGTTCAAATGCCGCCGAGATAACTTTGCCTTTAATCTCTTCGGGTTGGTAAAATGAAGTAGTAACCAGGTGTTGAGGTTAAGGTAAAACGCTAATAACTTTCCCTCAAGAATTACAAGTCTTGTGCTTCATATTCATAGAAACAAGTTATTAATTTTGGTTTCTAAATTAGACACGATTCCAGCAATTTTGAGTGGAATGAATTAGTCGGTAAGATCGACCCCATTAATTCCTTTATTTTATTAGACCCAGTGGAGTGAAAGGTAAAATCGACATCAGCAAGATTTGAACGTAGAATGTAATAATCAGGACGAATGCTTACTCTACCAGCTGGCCGTCTAAAACAAATTGTTAATAAGCGTCAGAGCTAAATGCTGCTTTGGAGGTTTCCGGATTTGGTTGACAATTTTGTTGGAATGTTGCAAATACGTTTTGAAGAGTTAAAAGAATATAGAAGGAGATCAGGCCACACGTTTATTACAGTAAGTGAAAAAGGAAATTTATTTGAGAATAAAGAAAAAAATATTTTGTGGTATTGGTCGACGTTTGAAAAGCATATGGCATCAGAAATCTCGACTCTGAGTTTTAGATATTCTAAAAATAACTCACCCAATTAGAATACAACACTTCTTCAACGTGAGAATAGAGCTTTCGGTTTGTAGTACCGTTAAGTCAAATATCGCTTAGGGAACAAGAGATTAAAAGAAAATGTATTTTTAAAGCACTCGCTGATGGTACGTACTCTTAGCCAAGAGTATCTCCTGGCGTGTGCAGAAGACCAAAGCGATTTATGGACATATAGTACTCATCTCTTCTATTGTACTGAACAACAGACCATATCGGATATTATACTTTGATGACATGTGTGCATCCTAATAGGCGGCGAAGACCACTCCGGTATTTTGATGTTATTAGCAGAGATACACAGCAGGAAATTGAAGACTCAGACAAAAATGACGATAGACCAAGATTTCTAGTGTTATAAACACATCTTGATTGCGGCCATTTGAAGAACAATGACGAAGTTCCATAACATGTTTGTAAATGCACGGTAGTCGATTTTGCTGGTTCTGAAAGAAGCTTCTTGTTTGACGTCATGGAGTAATTTACAAGATAATTAACCAATGAAATAAAATTGGAAATGGATTCCTTCATAAAACCTATTTATTTTCAGCAGTTTATTGACAAGTGATCCATGCTTGAAATAGAAGAAGGAAACAATAAAAGTAATGAGGATGCAATCAAATCTCTCCCTAATAACACTTTGTCATCTTTAATAAGGAAAGGATCCATTGAATAATATAGTATAGCTTTAAAACGACACGGTGGACGAATCTGGAATACTTTTGATTATATAAGTCTGTTCTACTAGGGCTGAGCGGGCGCTATACAACAGCAAAACCCACAACAGCAACAAGTGAAATAATGAGGGCACGTCCACGAGGTCGCACGATCTATTACTATATATAGTACCAAAATCGCCCTCAACTCACACTTTCCTATCTTAAACAAAGAGAGGAAACATTAGTTATTGTAGGTTTTGATACACTATATCCGAAAAGGAGGAAGACGAGTATTGATGGTCAAATTGTTTTCGTCATAGGTCTTGCTTAATCAAGGTTGATTCGGCGCTCAACAATAAGGAAATTTTAAACATTGAAATTAAATAAATAGTGGGTAGGGTGATTCAGTGGGGGTTGGGAAACGGAAACTTATGGAAGGCACATTTGGAACATATATGAGAAAGTGATTAAAAAACCCCTCAAACGAAAGGGATATTATTAATGTAATGGCATACTGTTCCTCTTAGTGATGAATATCACTGTACTGCAATTGTTCATTCGATTTGATTGACAAGAAGACTAAATAATGTTCTCTACTTCATTTTTCAAATATCTCACAAAGTATATAAATATGTGTAGACGCAGTAACAAGTTCTCTTTGCAATCACGATGTCCTATGTCCAATTCTATCCCGTGCCACTTTGGGCAAGCATCACTCAAACTGGGTGGATGAAAGCTGGGCGGAAGCCTGTCAAATGGAGTGTATCAGTGATTTAAATGCTAAGCCACGTCCCATTGTATTAGGCTAATTCTACCGGAAATTCTCGTTCCCGTATCTCAGGCGTGGTTGTGTGATGAGCTGGCTTCCCAACCACATGGTTCCGAGTTCAGTCTTCTACTATAACTCGGGGCGACCCAACGCCTTGCGAGTGGATTTGATAGACGGAAACTGAAAAGAAGTGTATATTCTTTTATTCTTTTATTTGATTCAGTCTTTGACCATAGTCATGCTGGAGCACCGCCTTTAGTCGAGCAAATCAACCCCAGGACTTATTCCTTGTAAGCTTAATACTTATTCTATCAGCTTCTTTTGCTGAACCGCTACATTACGGGGACCAACATCAGTTATCAAGCGATTGTGGAGGACAAACACAGACACATACACAGACACACACAAAAACACACACACACACACACACACACACACACACACACACACACACACACACACATATATATATATATATATATATATATATATATATATATATATATATATATACGACGGGCTTTTTTCAGTTTCCGTCTACCAAATCCACTCATAATGTTTTGGTCGACTCGAGACTATAGTGGAAGACACTTGCTCAAGTGGGACTGAGCCCAGAACCATGCGATTGGGGAGCGAGCTTCTTACCACACAGCCACTCCTATATTCTCCTGTCTGTTTTCTTCTATCTACTCTTAATCTTTATTCTTCTATTTTATTCCTTATAAACTGTGAATGTCCCTGTTTGGAACTTTCATACATACCTTGTCTCTGATGATGGAATACCAAGTGTACGGACATGCTAGCCAATCAATTGGGATATCCCAGAAACATCTGTAAGACTTACCCTAATTAAATTATTATAAACGACTTGAGATACTCGACCTGCCTTGGTTTTTGTTGACCTTTTTCATCTAACAAAAAATGAAAACAATATATATATAAGCATATCTCTGTGTTCATGTGTGTGTGTTGTGTTTGTCCCACCGCTGCTTGATAACCTGTGTTGGCTCATTATGTACCCGTAACTTTCTGCTTCGACTAAGCGACCAATAGAGACCGATAGAGAAAGTATGGAGGGACCACTTCGTTTGGTTAAAAATCCTTCAAGGTGGTGCCCCAGCATGGCCGCAGTTCAGTGACTGATGCAAGTTAAACTCAAAGGATAGACATATAAGTGAGAGATACAAATGCCGATTTTAAAAATGTATCTATTTACAGGTGTAGACAGTTTTCCTTCTTATTGAAGAGCAATTAATTTGTTTATGGCATAAAATTACATACTTCTTTATTACGCTGCAAGCTACGACTGGTTCGCCGAAAGGAAAGCAAATTGCCTATCCGACATATTTAGATACCGGTACTTAAAACGATCAAACTGCCACATATTCGATTTTTGAAGAAACAAATATAGAAATAGGCAGTAAATCTTTGTTATTCTCGCACATATTGCTGAAATTATTTTGATAGGTGGCACTGATGGTGTTAATATAAACCGGAAATAAAACAACGATGCTAATATGTAATTAATTTGGAAACGGATGCATTGCAATATTCTTTATTCGTTCCGGATGTGGTTATTAGATTTCTAATAACAAATAATTAAGCTTTTAGTGTGATATTTAAAGGCAAATCAACGAATGTAATATTTGATAAGTAATAGCTTATATGTAAATTGTGCTGAAAGCAAACTGAAAACAAAAGGAAAAACAAACAAAAACCCCTACAACAACAACAACAACACAAACACCTACATAAATGAAGATTATAAAGTAAATCTTTCAGAAATCAATGAACATAATGGAGCTGTGTTATATATCTAGTGATTCGTTTTGATTACGTTAAAATATCCATGGCCTTTCAAGAGAGAACATTAGATTAGATTATCAGTAGTGAAACTGAATTAAGTAAATTGATTTAGCATTACATATCAGTCAGTTCGACGGGTATCTTTCCGTCTTCAGTTTTTCCTTTTTCATTTCATTTCCCACGAAGACTTGTACTTTGCATTCCTATATGTTGCATTTAATGAGTTTCACTTTTACATGAAGGTATTGCATTTTCATCTGAAATTATATTATATAACGTCTAATGAACAGATTTTATAAACTTGTAATTGCATTCTGTCAATATTGACAGTCGAAAGATTATGAATGAGCGGTGATAAGTAAAAAAAAATATCGGATAGAACCACTGGGTTTTGGAACATAGTGAATGAAATTTTAAGTTACAGGTCATTCTTCAAGGAACGACGCCGCACATAACATTTCGCTTTCTTATCATTTTTGTTATAAAAACATGCTTATTGAAAATATATTACTGAGGTAAGTCCTTCCATGAATGTGTGTATGTTTCCGAGCGTGTGTGAACATTTATGAAAGTATGTCTGTGTGTATGTTTTACTTAAATTTTAATACATTTGTGATGGGAGGAGAAGTAATATCCATGATGTTTGCAAATCGTTCATCGACGGTTTCAATTAAATGGTCTGAATAACTAGCATGGCATCCCCACCAGAAGAAATATAGAGTTCTTGGTATAGTCCAATTGCTTACTCAAGACGCCCAGGGTGATCGTAACTTCAGTATAACATTTGTGAAAGAAAATGTATTCCTTATACGCAAACAAATATCCCTTCATCTATGTATATACACATGGCGCGAAATTGAGTTTATATATATATATATATATATATATATATATATATATACATATATATATATATATATATATATATATATATATATATATATATATATATATATATATATATATATATATATATATATATATATATATATTATGTATATACACATGGCGCGAAATTGAGTTTATATATATATATATATATATATATACATATATATATATATATATATATATATATATATATATATATATATATATATATATATATATATATATATATATATATATATATATATATATATATATATATTTATATATATATATATATATATATATATATATATATATATATATATATATATATATATATATATATATATATATATATGTATGTATGGATGGATGGATGGATGTATACACACACACATATGTATTTATATATCTGTCCATATACACATTTGTGCGGGTGAGTTTGGGATATCAATATTACATTAAAGATGGGAACTAAGACACCTGAATACTTGTCACATTCATTACACCGCGTTCCTTTTGCTATGTGAAATTAGGAAAGCACTTGAGAACGCAGAAAACTATTACATGCGGTTCTGGAAGACGTCAACGTATTTTTTATAACATAAAAAGAAAAACATTTATAAGAAAGAATTTTTTAATTTATTCTATATTTCAGTTACATCCTTCATGTAGAACATGAAATATACGAAACATTTGCAAACGATTCTGGTAAAACACAGTTAGGAAAAGTTATATATATATATATTGTATATATGCGTGGTGTATATATATATATATATATATATATATATATATATATATATATATATATATATATATATATATATACATATATATATATATATGTATATATATATTATATATATATATATATATATATATATATATATATATATATATATATATATATATATATATATATATATATATATATACATATACATATAATAACAATAAATGGAGTAAACGCATATAAATAAAAGTTCCTTTAATTCCTACATATGTTTTAAAATATATGTGCACTCTACTCCAAAGAAGTAAAAGCTGCTGGAATTCCACATATATTTATCCTCAGGGAACCAACATATAGAAGCAAGACAAATGCGAAATGATGAGGTAACTTACGAGTTATTATATGGCCAAGTAAGTGACCGTTAGAAGTAAGAACGCTGGTTTACATAGAATTATAACGGGAGGGCGCTGTAAACGCTATACTAAAGGTTCAAATTAAACGATCAAAATGGGGGTGGGTGGGTGGAGGAGGGTAAAATGGATCACAGCAAAGTGAACTGAAGTCGTAAACCAAAAGCTAATTCAAATGTGGAGGAAGGGAGAGAATCAAGAGCGCTCATCATACATAAAAAAATTTCTCCCCAAGGAAAAAAACAACAACATACTAATATAAAGCGATGAAAGTAAATATAAAAAAAATAAATAAAGCATCATAGCCTGAATCTTTTTTTCTCAAAGAACATAGGCTCGAAACGTAAAAAAGACATTTCCATTTTCCCCGAGCGTTAAACTAGTATAACTGCCTGTTGTTCCTACACATGTCTTCGTCTTTTGTGTTTTGTAAATTTCATCTATATATAGATTAATCTGAGATGTAGGTTAATCTGAGATGTAGGTTAATCTGAGATGTAGGTTAATCTGAGATGTAGGTTAATCTGAGATGTAGGTTAATCTGAGATGTAGGTTAATCTGAGACCTTGCACAATAAGAGGTTAAGTTGTTTCTTGAAAACCTCTACCCGTACCTCATGTAGATCTCTTTGGCAACGTATTAAATATCTGTGGACCTTTGAATCCTAAGCAATTAAAGTACATGGTGCTCGCTCTGACGACATGGTTACGACCTTATGCATGCATACATACATACATACATATATACATGCATACATACATACATAAATGCACAATCAAATGAAAAAAGAGAATATTCATGGTGAATTAATGCGGAACTTACAGCTCTTGCGCCCTGACTTTGAATTCTCGTTTGTACCTATTATCATAGGTGCATTAGATTATGTACCAGCAAGTTTGCACAAAAACCTTGAAATACTGGGTTTCATGGAAAAAGTGCAAAAGAAACTGACACGGATTCCCCAAATCCAATCTATTAGGGACACAGAGAGGATTTGCAAGGCATTGCAAAAATTCGTCATCTGAGATTCTTATATGAGTAGATGCACACACTTGCGGGTATGTATCGACGGTTCTACCAACCAACATTCCAACTCAACCACATCACAAATACCGAGAACTTTCTTAACTCAAAATCTTTTTGCTTTCTTAGTGACCAGATTGAACTCCCTCTAGAAGAGAGTTCCAGGAAACCACACTGATTTAATTAAACGTGGCATCTTTGGATCCCAGCTGAGCAACTAACCCGTGACGATACATTTTCAGAGCATAAAGGGATATCGGAATCGAAATTGTAGGCTTAAAATGAAGAATACACAAAGAAAAGGTAACTAACGATCACAAAACAAGCAACAAAAGTCAAATTATTCGGAATTTAAACTACACCCAAATATATAAAACAAGAATAAAATATAGAAAAGAAGTAAGAAAACAGAAAGTAAACCATAACACATGGCGGCGAGATGGCTGAAGGGTTAGGACCTTGGACAGGATGCATCGTAGGGTTTCTTCTGAGTTTAAAATCCTGCCGCCGTGTTCGACTTTGCCTCTCGTCCCTTCGGCGTCGATAAAATAAAGTAACAATTAAGAACCTGGATCGATGTAAGCGACTTTTCACCGCTTTTCAGAATTGCTCGCCTTGAAGATTGCAAAGGACCGGCGTCACATGCAAAGAGTATTTCATAATCGTTTCCTAAAGCTCCTACCTCCTTGTAGTTATGGTAAATATAGCATTCAACTTTGGGTTGGTCAATTCTATGCAGTCATTTCTTGCCTTCCTGTTTTGTCGTTCTGGGCTCCTCAGGCAGCAGTCGAAATCTTATCGCTCATGTATTATTGGCACTGCTACACCATTGGTGCATTTTACATATAATATAGAAAGAATACCATAATAATGCAGTCAGAGTACGGCATTTAAAATGATTGCAAAATAAAATGCTCCTTTAGGTCGTATACACGAAACCTGGCACATGCTTAGAGCAAATCAATTTAGCCGGGCTATACCGGCACTATCATTCACTTTTGAACGAATTTATTGGGGGTGAGGGGCACTTCTACATGTATTTCCTAATAAAACGTAATAAAAATCATAATGGTTTAGCCGTAGAGGAAAGAGCCTGACTTGAGTCCTGTTTGTCAAGTAAAGTCGAACTTAATGGGATTTGAAATGAAAGGGTAGAGCGCTGGAGTGAACACCACAAAATATATTCTGTCTGACATGGCTAACGGCTCTGTTAAATCGTCTAATAACTTATTTAGGTGCTGTAAGCCTGTTGGCTTGTCTTTCCTTCGGAGAGTTGTTAGGGCTTGGCACACGCTTCTGGAGTCACCTTGGGTACAGCTGAGATAATTAAGTTACTATGTCTGCAATACCATCAATCAACGATCAAAAACCTCAACCAATATATCGTATTAATGGGTAGGAAACAATTAATTACTGACGTGAGGGCCACAGCTGGCTTCATGTAAGAAAACCTTAAAAAGGTTCTAAAAATATTTTCATTAGTCCGTAGTGTCATTTCTTATTC
>NC_142936.1:96624573-96627073 GCF_046866305.1 Octopus bimaculoides | reverse complement strand
CTTTGCTACACTTTTACTAAACCTCCTCTGATGTGTGGCAGTTGGTGAATGAGGGGTGATTGAAAGGCGGCGAGCTGGCAGAAACGTTAGCGCGTCGGGCGAAATACTTGGCGGTATTTCGTCTGTCTTTACGTTCTGAGTTCAAATTCCACCGAAGTCGACTTTGCCTTTCATCCTTCCGGGGTCGATAAATTAAGTACCAGTTGAGTACTGGGGTCGATATAATCGACTCGTCCCCTCCCCCTTGTGCCTAGAGTAGAAAAGAATGAGGGGACTTTGATGTTGCGCTTCTTGCCGCGAGGTATATTCACCCGGAACTCTTGACAGGGGGAGATCCAGCATTGTTTTGAAGACGTCTCCAGCCACCCCATGCATGTCTTTCAGGATTTGGGGGAGGATATTAAAGAGCTGTGGAGCCTTGAAGCCCAAATTGTTGCAGTATCTGGTCATGTATCCTGATGGTAATGTTGGGATTTTTGGTACTATGCTGTGGCGCCCAGATCTGCTGTTTGTGTAAGTGACAATGCCAAAGTTTGGGAAAACTTCTAGGATTTTCCAGATCTATGTTAATACGCGTCTTTCCTGCCTTCGTTCTACGGAGCAGATTCTTAACTTTTTCAGTCTCTCCCAATAGCTGACATGTCACATTGAGACGATCTTCTTTGAGTGGTTTCGCTGGATCGCTTCGAGTTCAGATGTTAATGTTACACTGTGTGGTGACCACGGTTGGGAGCAGTAATCCAAACGGCTGAGAACGAAAGAACTCCATGGACCATCATGGTTTCCTGTTATCTCGTTCTGAAAGTTCGAAAGATCCATCTTGTCAACCGTTTGCATTTTATTGCCAGCTTAGTGATATGCATCTGGAATGATACATCATTACTCATCCCGATACCCAAGTCGCACCCTGATTTTGATTCAAGGAATGCAATCTCTCCTGGGCCAGTGTACATTGTCTACTTTTCAATGAGCTTCGTGTGTTGTTATTTTCATCAGCCCACCTGTATATTGCGTTTAACTCCCGTTGCAGATGCGCAACGTCTCCAGGTTTTTGTATCCTGTGGGAGACATGTATATCATCTGCATAGCTAGCAAAAGTGACTTCCCGAGCAGCTGGGGACATGTCTGAGGGGGTTTCTATGAATATCAGCAGCCCCAAGACAATACTCTTTGGAACACCAGCCAGTATTTGTTTTTCCTGGGAGACAGCTCCGTTGGCCAATACTACCTGACTTCTATCTTTTAGGAAGTAACGTAACCATTCTCCAAGTTTTCCACCCATGCCAAGATTACGCAAGTTTGTGACATATCATGTCATATGATTGGCTTCGTCAAGAGCTTTTGCAAAGTCGAGATGTATCACATCTACGTTTGATTTGTTGAGCAGCTGCTTTAGCAGCCAATCGTAATGCTGCAATAGCTGTATGAGGTAGCTTCTACTGGTCTGAAACCGTGCTGGGTGTCAGTCAGCAAGTCATCCTCTTCAGAGATTGCAATTAATTTCTTTCGGACAGGTTTTACTATGACTTTGCAAATGTGTGAAGTCAGAGAGATAGGCCTGTAGCTTTTAGCATGTGCTCTACTCCCTCCTTTATGTGTTCTCTCCTTCCGTTTGCTCGGGAGCTTACCATTTGCAGGGAAGCTCTGAAAAAAAAACTGCAGATGTTTGCAAGGACTCGTTTGCATGACTGGAAAAGGGCTGCTGGGAATCCAACGGGGCCAGCAAATGGGTTTGCGTCTACATCATCTATTGCCATATATTACATCCTCTTCTTTGATGTTGATGTAATCAACTGTTACTGCCTCCCTTTTTACATCTGTAGTGGCAAAAAATTCTACAGGTTTGCTAATTTGTATGAGCCGTAATGGTGCGTTTAAAGAATAGACGTTGGTAGAAATTTTTATCATAATGCATGCACGTAAAACACTCTTAATTATTCTTGTCTTCGTCTTTCCTAGTATTTCTTGTTTAAACGACAACAGACAAACGGTTTTGTTTTCAGCGTGATAAATGGCAGAATGAATAAAGAAACCCTGATCAGCTGTATTCACAAGACTTGTTTGTTATTAATATGTATATATACATACAACCATACATATTTACACCATATATTTTTCAGGAGGGAAAGTGTGATAGATACATCTGAGTAAAGAAAAGAGTGCCGATAGGGAGGAAATAAGTCAACAGGAAAAGGAAATAAAGAAAGAGATGGACTGACGATAAAATACGTTTCGAGGTATATAGGGAGAAATGTAGGAAATGTATTGACAATGAAAAAAATTAAAGTAAATTCGAAAATTGAGCTAAAATCTTGAGGCAAAAGAACAAGACATATTCTTGGATATTGATGTGAACTGAAGCATAAATCAAGCTACAACTGACTACAAAACCATATTCGTTTATACTTTTAAAACTAAATTAAACATTTTCGTCTCCTATTTGCTATGAAAATACCAATCCTACGGCGTCAGACAATGCCATAGTTATAAGTAAAAGATT
>NC_142936.1:96609573-96619573 GCF_046866305.1 Octopus bimaculoides | reverse complement strand
TACTTCTATGCTAAAATAGTATTTCAGAGATTGAAGTAATACTGCCGCTCAAAGTTGATGATTATATTCGCAGTTCTAAATCGTTATATATATCTTTCAAATAGTATGAAATATATTGTTATGTTTCTCAGTATAACGTACGTGGTCAACTTCCATTTGACGCCATCCGTTACAGGTGAACTTTATACTGTTGATGTTTCGTTCAAACTACTGCAGGTCTACAACTACAAGAAAGACAGGAGTAAGGAGAAGATACCAGCAGGCTGATGTTGTTAATTATAGTTAATTATAGTCGTGAAGGGAACGTGGCTTTGTGGTTAGGGTGTTCGGCTCACGGACATAAGGTCGTGAGTTCCATTCCCAGTGACAGGTTATACCCTTGAGCAAAACACTTTATTTCAGACTGCTCCAGTCCACTCAGCAGGCAAAAATGAGTTGTACTGATATTCCAAAGGGCCAGCAAGAGCCAGTCTTGTCACAATCGGTGTATTACGCTGAATCTCCCTGAAGACTACGTTAAGAGTACGCATGCCCGGAGTACTCAGCCACTTGTACGTTAATTTGACGAGCAGGCTGTTCCGTTGGTCGAATCAATTAGAACAATCATCATTATGAGTGACGGAGAACCAGGACTCATTGAAAATATACAAATGAGCGGATACCTTACCATATAGTATTTCATGTTTAATTAAATCCTTGAACTGTAAATATATTGATGATAATCTACAAAGAAATAATGCCATTTAATATAATGTATACGTTGTTTAGATTATAAATTTTGATTAACTGTTTGTATATACTTAATGAATTTAGATCAGAATAATGAAATATGTCAATCTTTACAATTTTAGAGCAAATTTCTCTATTCTTTATGTAACATGACTGCATTCCTGATGTATATATATATATATATATATATATATATATATATATATATATATATATATATATATATATATATATATATATATATATATATATTTATATATATATATGACAGGTATCTGCTTATGTTATTTAGAAATTCAAGCTGATTTTCGCCACAGCTAAGATGAAATAGAAATGAGATGCTGATTTAAACATTTTTTTCTGGGAATCTTCATGAAGCTAATATTAAACTCTACCTAACATCTCGTATCCTATCTTATGAGATGCATCATATACATGAAATTAAAATGGTTTATATTGATTTCTCGGATATATATCTATATCTAGCTCAAAGATTTAAAACTAGTTGTTTTTCTCTTTATATGTGTGTGTGTATGTACCAGGACTTTTTCTTCGGAAAGTTATGGTGATAAACATCACGTTTATGCAGTTTAGTAACTCTAGCTGTTTGAGTTTTTTAAATTTATTTTCACCATCATGGTTGAGATTTCAGTTTTAGTATATAGATTAGTCACAATGAAATTTTACACACGGAAATTCTCCCACACAAATGTAGCATATATGATTTCATGTTTGATTTTACTTCACCTCTGCGTTATACACCCGCGTGCACGCACACACTCACCCACACATAAGCACAGAGGCATACACACATATACACGCAGACACATACGTATGTATATTCATACATATCTACATAGTGAGTGTTCAGGCTAAATTTAGCCCAGAGGGTTCAGGCTTAAACATTCATTTGTCATAAAGCGCTGGGAGTGACCTGGCAAGTTATTGCATCAAAGACTCAGATGCAAAGCGATACTCAATTCTGAGTGTCGGAGACCATGGAGAGGTGCTATCTACATGATGCACATCGTTCTCATCAAGTAAACCATGTGTACTTTGTAAACCATATTGCTCAGCCGTTTGACTCAAGGATAGTTAAGAAGAAAAGGCGAGTAAGTAAATGTTTACAATCCTCTTAAATACGAAATAACCCGACCGTGGAAGCTGAAAAGGTGAAGGTAGAGTAAATTATTGTTGGAGTCATGAGGACAATGTGAAAAGTTATTGAGAGGAATATAAAGAAAATGGGAATAGAGTGTCCAGTAGATCTGTTCTGTTGTAAAAAGGTTGTTTTATTAGCAAGGCCAGGATTATTAGAAAAGTACGAAGTAGTTGAAGAGAACAGATATTATCGTACTGTAGGTTACAGATAGCAACTTTTGCTTATGCAGTTCTAACTAAATCCGAGATCCGAGTTAATATACTACTGCTACTACTACTACTACTACTACTGGTTTCAAATTTTGGCACGAAAAGTAATCTTGGGGCTAGAGGAAAATGGATTATAAATTTTCTTGCTATATTTGTACCAGTATTAGATTGAAACTACTCTGTACTATGTAAGAGTAACCACAAACCCCCCCCCCCCCCTCCCAATACAGTAATATTTTGATGAAGGCAAAATTGCCAGTAGCCTATAATGTTATTATAAGATTTGAACATTAAATTCAATTGATAAAAATATCTGAATATCATCCAGCTCCAATTATAGCTAGATACTCGACTGTAGCTGACAGAACCATAGGTTGTTATTGCTTTACGGGGGGAAACTGTAGCACGTTACTAAATTACATGGAACAAAATTCTAGAATGCCTTTTCACACCGGGAGCATATTTGCTGCTAGATGAAAATAAATGTCATCTTTATAATAATAATAATAATGATAATAATAATAATAATAATAATAATAATAATAATAATAATAATAATAATAATAATCTCTGTGCAATAACAACACTCAAATTCGTGAAGCTTTTCATAATTCTTAGGCCCAGGATTGGCTGTGTGGTAAGAAGTTGGCAACCTAACCACATGGTTCCGAGTTCAGTCCCACTGCGTGGCACCTGGGGAAAGTGTCTTCTGCTGTTGCCCCACTGCTGATCAAAACCTTGTGAGTGGATATGATAGACGGAAACTGAAAGAAGCCCTTCGTATATATGTATATATCTATGTGTGTGTGTCTTTGTGTTAGTATTTGTCCCCAACACTGCTTGACAACCGGTGTTCGTTTCTTTACGTTCCCACAACTTAGCGGCTCAGCAAAAGAGGCCGAGAGAATAAGTACCTCGCTTTAACTAATATAAGTACTTTGTTCGACTAAACTCTTCAAGGTGGTGCCCCAGCATGGCCGCAGTCTTTGACTGAACAGGCAAAATAGAAAAGGCAATAGTCTGTAAGGAAATCTTTAATCCTAATTTCGTAGTATTTGATCTCTATTTCGCGTTAGATGTAATCCATCACACGATTTCACATCTCCATTTGACCCTTGGTCAACTTTAGCAGATGTGCTTCTGTTGCAAGCACTGAGACCAGCTTTTCAAGCTGAGAACAAATTGCAACCATCATCCCACTAAACTGGGGAATACTCGATGAAGGAAGAATATTGCCTGTGTCAAGAAATCTTACACAATGTGCAACTTATGCTAATATATATCCAGTTACGATTACAGCTTATCAGATTATTCATAGATGAATCCTCTAGCGAGTTACAACAATAAAATCATTATAATGAAAGAAGAGACTCAGTGTACACAGAAATTGCATCCAGTTTCTCAAAGACAGATGATATCAAACTCTGCAGCCTTACTTTTATTTCCCTCCTGCCGACTTTATGTTGAAGATGGACTCTGTCCGGAAAGTTAGATCCTCCACTTTCCACGGCAGTTTCACTTTACTCCTTCTTTGGCACTTTCCCAATTTATACAAGCCTTGCTGACGCATACAACCACCGATCTCCTTGGATTAGGTTTTATCTACTGTAATATAAAGCAGATAAATATATTATGAATTTACGTTAATTTATTCAAGGAAGAACCACTGGGAGTTGTTGGAGAATATGTATCATTGCAATAAACAATTCATTATGAAATAATTACATTTAAGTGTCTGAGACTGTGATATATTTAATTAATTACAATATGCTATACCGCCAGTATATAAACTCATTACACAGTTACACAACTAAATACTCATTCAGGACGAGCAAGTTATATTTCCTGTTAAGTAATTTAGATAAAGTCATGCACTCATAACAATATGCCATTTTACCGTTTTGCTTTTTATTGTGAGTTCATATAGCGGTGAGCTGGAATAAAGCAGCGAGCTGGCGGAATCTTTATCACAATGGAAAAAGTGCTTAGTGGCATATCGTCTGTCTTACTTCTGAATTCAAATTCCACAGAAGTTGTCTTTCATCCTTTCAGGGTCGAAGAAATAAGTACCAGATGAGCACAACAGCTTGCTGGGAACGTTCGTGAGGCAACTACCTTAACTACTAACCTTCACAATGGGGCCTCTGAAAGTTGTAGGAAGAAGGGAGAAACCGGTGGCCTGGCATGGATGCTCGCAATAGATTGATATTCCTTCGCTACAGATATCAAGGCCCAGAAATTGGTGTGAAACAGGACGGCAGATTATGTTTCCCACTTAATAACAAATCCCAAACATAACAGCAATGAAATATTCTTTTTTCTTCTACTCTAAGCAGAAGGCCAAAAATTCTTGGGGAGGGGGGCAGTCGATTAGATCTACCCCAGTACGCAACTGGTACTTAATTTATCGACCCCGAATGGATGAAAAGCAGAGTTGACCTCGGCGGAATTATCAGCGAAGAAATATTGATCTACTATACACGGCAAAATAGCAGAATAGTTAACGAGTAGAACAAGAGATTTTGTGATGTTTGTTCCAGGCACCTAAGGTTTAATTGTAGCAAAATGATTTTGCCTTATCATCTTTCGTGGTCGATAAAATAAAGTACTGCCGCAGGGTGGTGGATTGGCAGAATTGTTTGAGCATCGAAAAAACTTCCTCAAGCACTTCAACCCGAACAACTAATTATTCTGCAATGCTACAACTCTGAGGTAATTATGTATTTTACTGACCCCCCAAAAAGACGAGAGGTAAAATTTGCCACATATTTGTTATCAAAGCAAGGAATATATTTATATAGCGTTACTATGCCAAGCCTTTATAAAATTTTATACAGTAAAGTTCGTGGTTCTTGAGATCGGATGGAGGATACGTACACCTTAGTCGGGGAAGGTGCTGGATCTTATGTTTCCAATATTTCGTAACAAAAGTGTTAGTCGTTTACCTGAAAACGAGAGAGAGAAAGAGAGAAGCTGAAATTTTGTTTACTTTCAATTAGAAATGTAGTTAAGTTAGATGTCAGTTATTTATGTATTCATGAAACAGAGAGAAAGTTTATTTCCGCAACTGATACGCCCAAGATCGTAACTAATATCTACGTTGTAAGTGATAAGGAATCAGACAATAAGAGCTCGGAAGTTAATACCTCAATAAATTGTGTTATTAATTCGATAGAGTTTCAGCTATTAAGGTTAGGGTAATTATTTTTATTTATTTATACATAACTGACTCACTCGAAATCTAAATCTCACTAGAAAGCAAACTTAATTGCTTTCTCGATAATAATGAATATATTTATTTTGGGCAAACAATAATTAACCATCGAATATTTGCCGATAAGTTTAATTTGCAGTGATTAAATTATAAGGTCTATCACGTTGTGTAATCATAATATTGAATATAACTGTGATATTATGCGAAATAAGACTCCCTTGCTTTTGCACGAAACACAGTATTGTCTGCTACAATGGAGACATTAACTGTCTACGTTCAAGTGGCGTCTGTTTGTGGTGGTATATTTCCAATGTAACGAAGGCGGTAAGCTGGCAGAGTTGTTATCGTTGTTATTGCGCCGGGCAAACTGCTTAGCAACAGTTCTCCCCTCTACATTCTGAGTTCAAATTCCACCGAGGTCGACTTCGCTTTTCATCCTTTCGAGAGGGATAAGATACGAACCAGTTGAGTATTGGACTCCATGCTATCGACTTACCCTCTGCCCCGAACTTGCCTTGTACCAAAATTTGAAATCCATATTTCTAAATATTTGATATGTTCAATGCAGCAAGATGGCTGAATCTATAGATCGCTGAATGAAATTCGTAGCGGCATTTGGTCCGTCTTTACGTTCTGAGTTTAAATTCCACCGGCGTCTGGTGCGCTCTCGGCGGCCCTGAAGAATTAACTGTAAGAATGTTAATATATTCATTTATAAAATACTCTGAATTCAATATGGGAATTTTCATCACTAAGAACTAATAAGATTGTCAAATTAGAATTCTCTTCACATATATATAAATTGAAATGTGCACACTTACACACATCGACATATTATGTGGAGTAAAATCATTGTGAAGAGAACGATATAACCGCGAAGCATGGCTTTTAAAAACATGAACATGACGCAGGCTTTTGACGAATTGACACAAATATATTGGGTTCTATTCAAGCCATGAATGAACCCTTTGAACAAATCTTTGAGTGTATTGTCAATAAAGCATTATTTGCATTACTCCCAACACTGCGAAATCACTTTAGAAATAGTCTTGAGCAAACACTTGGTGCCGGTAATCTATTGTTTTGTTGTTAATGTGTTAGAGTGAAAGAACAATGCAAATGGCATTAGTTTACTGTTTTCATAACATACATTCGTTTCACATAGACTAACAGGGAGTTACCAGCAACGTGCAATATAGGTTAAGTAAGTTTATTCCCAGTAATGAAATAGTAATGCTTAGTAGCAGTTAAAAATAGAAATATTAATATTTATTGCCAAACTAACGTGGCAGTCTAGAGGAATAGGACGAATGCTGCTGTTGATTAGCTCCGAGAGGCGATCGCCTCTAGCTAGTTATATAGAAATAATTTTCTTGTTATTCTTCCTTAAAATCTATGCATTGCATTCAAAACTGGTATCAGAGCAGCATATAATTTTATTATACACTTAAACATATCTGAAGATATTAGCTAAGCAGCGTACCTTGAAAGTAGTTATTTTGTTCTATCTTCTGTGGTATTTTATACTAACACTACATCGCAACATACTACTGAATAAATGCAATAACTTGCCAATGAAATGATATTCAGGTTAATTCGTAAGTGTAGATTACAGAAATACTTAAAATCGTGAATTTTTACAAAATATTTTGTTTCGGTTGATAAAGGTTTTAGAGTTAAAAGCATTTAAGTTCAATTAATAATGCTACACAAATGACATGATAAAGCAACACTCGATATTTCTCTTTAATATTTATATCAACTCACTGACAATATTGATCTGAATACAAACAAGCGTCTTGTAATTTCAATATGTGTTAATTGTAAAAGAATTTGTGTGCATTTCTATTAACTGAAGTGTACTTGTAAACTTAATTTATTTGAATTATGAGTAATGACTAAATGATAGCAAACCATGTGATTCTATCTCTCTGAAAGTGATTCAAAGAAAGGAAATTCATGCAAAGAGATACATTGATAAATCATTATTAACAGTTGTTTCTTTAACTCGAATTTCTAGATTGTGTATTATTTCGTATATTTTATTTTTGAATACAAACAAAACTATGAACTCCTATTAGATCTGATGTATTTGATGCTAATTTTATATAATACTATGGATAATTAGTGTATTATAATCAAAATCAATATTTTGCATAATCAATATGAAACTCCAGAGAACGATGTGGAGGTAGACTCCATCAACCAGTTTCTTTTCTCTTACACACTAGATATATACTCTTGTAGACTGAAAGAAAACCATTCACCTGTAATTTCTATTCCGTATTATAAGTGAACTAATGAAATAATATGAAGCGTTCGGATATATCACTAAGAATTACAAGAAAATAATAAAATCTACCATTACCTCAATGTTTGTTACTTATTAACTAACTCGAAATTTTCGTTGTTGAATAAACTGCTTAAGCATATATTTAATATGCATCTGTATTTGAATTGGTTTGTGAGAGAATATTTGAAACTAAGTATTATATATAGAGCGAATAATATTATCTAAATGTTCATAGATGGTAAAGAAAACGTAGTGAATTAATTAACATTTAGATTAATAGAATTTAGATTAATAGAATTTGCCAACCTATTTTGCTTAAGATAGACAGTAACATTGCGAATTGAATTGCATATTTATTATCTCTTAAGAAATACCAGAGCACTTTATAAAAGTAGTCGAACATTTAATTCTAACATCAATATTTATGGCTTGAGAAAATTCTATTTGAAATATCCTCAGTTTATGTATACGATGGAAATCTATATTGACTTAATTTATTCTAATGTATTCCAAGTGAATACAGACCTCTGTGCTATACTTATTGAATGTGGTTGATATGTCTGTTCCTATCTCACTGTATTCAGAAGATTATATAAAGACGTAGGCATCACTAGAATTAGCTGCTACAATATACCATTCTTGAGTACCTTAGCACCTGTTTAGTCATGAAGAGACATAGACACACTCTCGGCTCCCTAAAGATTGACGCAGCTGATCAGCGAAGATGTAAAAATTAGAGATAGAAAATGCTGAAACAGTGAGTAGGTCTGTACAAATTTTCACAAGAGTAAATTGGAATAACATGAAAAGAAGCAACTTGCTTAAGGAAAAAAAAAAAAGCAAGTGTATTAGTTTGACGCTCGGGAAAATAAAAATAGTCTTTTACGTTTCGAGCCTACGCTCTTCAACAGAAAGGAATAAGAGAAAATAAACATAAAGAGAATGAAAAAAACTGTAGTTTAGCGGTCAAGCATGGTGAATACACACACACACACACACACATATATATATATATACACGCTATATATATATATATATATATATATATATATATATATATATATATATATATATATATATATACATACATACACACACATACCGGTAGTATGCAAATAATTTGATGTGTCAAAACTTTGGTTCATGATTTAGTTCTTGATAAAATCAAACACAGCACTCATACAATTTAGTAATTTTTATCAACATCATAAAAAATCTCATAAATATAGTTATCTATTTTCAGAACATATGTACACCTCTCCAAAGGCTTACAAATAGAATGTCTGTGTAAAAGTAATATAAAGAAAGTTGATATTATAAAATTTATTACACTAACATGTTTAATCCCAAAGGCTTGAAATATATTTTTATTCTTTACTCACGGAAAAACTTTGTATTAACCATATGAAACAGGATTAATATCTTTCTCGCTAAATTTTGAATTTATTTTTCTCCTCTGGTATTGCTTTTATCAAAAGCCTTACATTTCAATCAGATTGAGTAAACAGAAAAATAAACCCAACAAAAAAGACGACACTATATTCTAGTCTGTAATTCATTATAAAATAGTTGAAAATGTATTTATATAATTTCTTTCTTATGTATCATCATGAAGAAACAAACTGAAATTGAAAAAGTAAAACAACAGCACAACAACAACAAGAGAAAGCCCATTTTAAATAAGAATCATTCACTTATTCACAAGAATTTAATTCGGTGAAATTCTAATCGCTTAGAAAAATCAATATTATTTCTATATGACATGGTACGAAACACATTAGTTATTGTTTCAATCCTCGAGAGAAGAGGGTTGCCAGCATTGTTAGAGAGACGGATAAAAATATTGCAGTATTTATTCCAAATCTTTGTTCTACTTTCAAATGCCGCTCATTTCAACGCTGCTTATCATCCTTCCGGGATCAAGAATATAAAGTATCAGTTAAGTACTGGGGCCAGTCATCTAAAGTTTTGTCTTGAAAATATTCTTTTCTACTCTAGGAACAAGGCCCGAAATTTTGGTGGAGGAGGGCTAGTCGATTAGATCGACCCCAGTACGCATCTTGTATTTAATTCATCGACCCTGAAAGGATGAAAGGCAAAGTCAACTTCGGCGGAATTTGAACTCAGAACGTAAATACCACTAAGCATTTCGCCCGACGTTCTAACGTTTCTGTCAGCTCGCCGCCTTTTTGTCTTGAAACTATTGCTGACTCGAAGACTGAGAGCTTACAGAAACGTTAGAACGTCGGTGGGAAATGCAATGCAGTATGTGACCCTATTCTGTACTAAGTCCAACTCTGGTCGTGGTCAATATTGTCTTTCACCCTCCGGTAGTCGATGACATCAAGTATCCATCAAGTACTGGGGCCGATGTAATCGATTAATCCTTCACC
>NC_142936.1:96552073-96604573 GCF_046866305.1 Octopus bimaculoides | reverse complement strand
AGTCTAAGGCTTTTCTATATTTATTTATTTATTCATTTAATTAGATCTACTCTGTATTCTATTTACATATGTTTTGTGCCTTTCGAAATATATTCATCGATCTATTATGGATCTCTTCACAGTGTATGATAATTCTCTCTGAAGAATATACAAAAATAAAGAATTCTATACAAATTTCGTTTGAACGGAAAGCTATGTACTGGGAAAAATAAAAGCTAAACTAAAAGCAGTCCCAATTCTTTGGGATCTGTATTGTGACATATAATTACACACATAGAAATGAACGAACTTATTGACGTGCCATGCATATTAATCGAACGTAGTAATATGTTTCTTTATTTACAGTATATTATAACATTGTGTATCAATTATCTCTGTTTCATTCCCATACTTGAAAATAAAAGAAATGAAAAACGCTGATTCATCGATTCATCTTACATTGCTACAAGAATAGTGTTGTAATACAAAACTTGGATTTCTTATAACTATTAAATTACGTGTGTGATAACAAGTATTATGTTTCGTAACTGTAATGTTCTGTAGAATATATATATTATAAATCTTTGTGTATTACGATGAGTGTAAGCTATTCCTCTGTGCAATGTGTCCGGTCATAAAATAGGAGAACAGCTGTTTGTATATTTGGAATCCTCTTCGTCACAACACAACGACTCAAAAGAGGCAAAATGTACATACAGTTATTCTTTGGTTTTATAGCTGCACGCACATTGTAGCGAGGAAATGCTTTCCGTCGTTGCAATACACAGTGTAGGCTATAGGAAATATTCTTCTGGCTGGGTAGGTTAGTGGTTTATGGATCGCGAAAGAATGATAAAGAAGAAGCAGCCCAGCATAATGGGGACGGTTGAATAAGGGTAGGTCGATCCTGTGTTATCCTACTTTACACAAGTGAATAGTAGAATATGAAATGGATGATAGTGCTATGATTGTGTGTGATGGAGACATGAGAGTATGAAAAGATCATTGAAGAGGACCAGTAAAGGAAAGGTAGAAAAGTGTCGTAGATTGGGGTGAGTGTGCATCCCATCTACTGTCAGTAGTCCTGTCTTAAAGGTCTCTGTGCCATGCTTGCACCGATGTCCGGGTCTTCTCCAGAACGTTATGTTACCAATCGACGCAACCTTGAATCATCTCTTTAGCGAGGTTCAGCATGTTCAGGTCAGTCTTCATCACTTCATCCTAGGTACTTCAAAGAAAAACAAAATTGGCTGCAAAAATGAATATTGTAATGTTTTTTAAACCAGGCACTGTGTTCATACTAGAACCGAAGCGCCATTCATAACTCCAGAAAAATATGGTATTGTTATGTAATCTAATACAGAAATCTCTCTTCTGATTTCAGCATCGACGTACAATATTTATCACTTAGAAATTGATATTCTTGAAAAAATAGCATTCTTCACTATAATGTACTAAAACACACATCGATAGTTTTTTCCTCTTTACGACAATTGTAAATAATTCATGTGCACAATATATATCTGTGCATAAAAGATGGCGCAGCTATTCATACAATTCAAGCCTCTCTCTCTTTTTTCGTTTGAATCTTCATCAGCCGCTGACGGCCATCTTTGACTAACTACAGAAACGTTGCTTATAAATCCAATAAAATTTCAGGTTAAAGCAAACTGGATTGAACAATTTGCATAAATTTAACGCTTACTTGGCAGTGGGATCGGGTATTAAATTATTGGTCTGTTAACTGTTTCGTTTTGTAGCAACATTGTTTTATTAGGGCGAATTGTTTATAATGGGCGTAAAGCTCGCTGTTGGCTAAAATCCTGCAGATATGTTCTATAATAGCAACGTAATGAACGACTGTTAACACACTAGTCATTTAATTCTATTTGGTTTAATCGGAATATTAGTCATTATCCTAAAAGGCGGTGAAGTGGGAGGAAACGTGAAAGAGTTGGACTGAATCGTAGTAATTCTTTCTACACTTTACGTTCTGGATTCGCATCTTTCCAATATCACTTTTGCGTTTCATCTCTCTGGGGATGAAGAAAAATACAATACCAGTCCAGAACTGATTTACAGGCAACCGTCTGTTCCTCTCCCACAGATCCCAGTCTTTGTATTTGTTTTAGAAACACTATGAAGTCACCATAATAAGTTGGTGAGTTGGCCAAGTCGTTACTGTGCCGGTCAAAATGCTAAGCGGCATTTCGTTCGTGTTTACGTTTTCAAATGCTGCCGAGGTCGACTTTGCCTGTCATCATCAGGGTCGATAAAATAAGTACCAGTTGAGTACTGGGCAATGTAATCGACCTAACCCCTTCTCTGAAATTGCTGGCCTCGTACCAAATTTTGAAACCAATATTAGTCACTATTCCAACAACCATTATAATCGAATCTAAATTTGCCCTTGATGCGTCTTATTATAGTAGTTGTTCAGCTGCAGGTCAGCCCAGAGCGAGCAGACATCTCGTTGTCTTTCTTTCAGACATAAATATATCTAGGACTACATAATCCAATGCAGCCTTTCTGTTACTCGATGGTTGAATGTGAAATGGTAAGATATTTAGCTGTTCTTTCTAGCAGATTTAGAAATGTTTGTTAACAATGTAGTAAATTTATATGACAAATGTAAATTTTCAGTTCTCGCTTTCTGAAAAAAAAAAAAAATGTATGGAACCTCATTTCCTTTACCTAACATCAACCACAAGATCCTACATACACACACATTTAAACCGATAACTACTTTCCTGAGAAATACACACACACACACACACACACACACACACACACACACAAACACACACACACACACACACATACATACATACGAATATATATATATATATATATATATATATATATATATATATACACACACATATATATAAACCCAGATGAATATCAACTTTCACACTTAAGAAATGAAATAGATGTTCGTAGATGTGTTATGCGACACGGAATATTCTGTCGATAACAATAACAAAAAGATGTTTGAAACTGTGTTTATCTAGTTTTGTGAATTAACATTCTCAATATCAATATCTGTTGTCAATTTTGTGAACAAGGCTTGTCTTGATACATCAATGCGAAGGGTAAAAAAAGAAGTATTTTAAATTCATTCTTACAATTTGATCGTGATTGATGATCTCTTTTCCATCAAATACTCTTTACTATTCAGTGTTATAAGAATTGATTACGATTGCACCTGATTTCATAGTTAATAATTGAAGGCTAGGTCACATGTCTTCGTGGGGTGAAAGCTGATATATATATATGAAAAAAAGAACAATATGAAACACAATAGAAATAAAATTCAAATAGTTTCTTTTTGAATTTCTACATAAAGCTTAACAAACAAAATATTAAAATGAACTTTGGTATAAATAGGGTTACTTCGTCTTGAATATTTGCTTTTAGGAAAATAAAACTTAGGGAGATTCTGTTCTAGGGGTTTGTCACCTTAAGGGACGGATGATTTGGAATTTAAGTTCGTAGAGGAAATGGATTGATCACTGTCATAAAAGATGATACTTTTGAGAAATATAACGGAGAAATACGAGATTGTATCTTATAGGCATTCAGGATATAAACGATAATTCCATCCGCCAATATTTCAGACGTTGTACCCAGACTAGAAAGGGTTATTACATTATTAATTAAAGTGGTGAGGTGGTTGAGCCGTTAGAAAATTGGATAAAATGCTAAGCAGCAATTTTTCCTGCCTTGTGTTGTGAGTTGGATTAGTGCAACTCTAAGAACATCGAATCGAATACCTTTTGGTATTTGTCCCAACCCTTTGTGTTCTGTGTCTAAATCCCTGCCATGGACTAACTGGGAAGTAGACGGACAATGACTGATACCTTAGGTATCTTTAGGGGAGTCCAAAACGTTGAAAGCCTTTGAACCAGGCTCCGATTTGAAAATACCATCTTCGCTTTCTTCTTGTCTTGGAGACATTGTACAATATCATGAGCAGTTCTTGCTTTCTCCTCTGACTAAATGATATTAAAATAATAGGAAGATGTTTTCCTTCACTTCTATTGTTTATATTCCTTTCTATAAAGTGATCATCCTTAGTTTTGCCAACCGAGTGTAGAAATCGTTGTAGAAATCCAATAAGACTGAAACATGTCCCTTGTTCTTACTAGTTGGATTTAATGAGATCCACTCCTACACAGCCTTTCTGTATTTTCCAAAACTTTCAATTATCATACTGGTGTTAGCTCCCTTGTTCAACGTATTTTAGATTTAAAATATCCTTAGGACGTATTGTCGGCTGATTGCACAGATAATCTCATTTAGTCGAAATTCTTTAACTGAAGGCATTACACACATGAAGCCCTACGCGATTGAGCTGAGATGTTTGAGATAAAATAATTCAGAAATGGATGTTTTACTGCTATTTAAGACTAACTTTCCACTAAAAGCCCCTGTATGGCTTTCCAAAATCCAAGCTGACAGAGGATAAAAAGATAGGGAATCGAGAGGAATTCAAAAGGAAAAAGGAAGATAAAAAGCTACCTTGAAATACATGAAATAAAAGAAGAGAGATACAGGCTGAGAGAAAAACCTAAAGCAAGTCGGAGACATAAAAAGGAATGACAAACCGACAAATATTAGAGGGTAATATTGTAAATATTCCAAAATGTTTCCGACAGAGAAAGAAAGAGGGAGGGAAAAAAAAAGAATAATAAAAGTTTGGAAAGATAAATCATTTATTTTGGTGCGTTTCTAGACAGAGACATAAGAAGAAAAGTAAGAGAAATGTAGCTAAGAATAAGCGAAAAGACACCAGAGAGACGAGATATTCCTAAAAAATGATCCAAAAGTTAGGTGAGAGGAAAAGCTGTTTCGTACATCAGATGTCAGCATGACAGCGCGGCGTGTTGCATCAATATGACAGCTGAGAAGAGACTGCACTAAGTGCAAATGCCATCATTTCGCTTCGTTAGATTTATCGTTACCATTACCATTGTATATTCTCATTCGTTGCTTGGACGCATAACACATGCACGCGTATGCATGTAAATATATACATGTTTGTGCGCGGGTTCGCACACACACGCATACACACATATACACACATATATATATGGCATACATAATGCCATATATATATATACATTATGTATCTATGAGTATATATGCATATATGTCTGTACATATATGTATTGTGTACAGCACTATCAGTCAGTCTGTTTGTCTGCATCTCTCTCACATACATATACATACATGCAATATTATATTTATATATGTATATATCTGTCTATATCTCTATATACTTCAAAATAGGTGATTCAATTTCGGCTAAATACGTATCTGTTGTTCTCGCGGTCATTTCGGCTCTGAAGTGTATCGTGCTTTTGTTTTTAACACAATTCATTTATGAAGGGATTTGTCCTGGATGGACACCGCAGTTCCCCACTTTCCAGCTCCACACATGCATTATGTATGCCATATTGATGAAATATTTGCCATTCAGCTGTTTCCATTTCAAAGTTCGAATTATGTTTATATATATACAAAGCGGATGTACACGAAGTACGATCATTGCTAGAAATAGCAGCCGGTAAGCTATGTAGAGCTTCACTTTATGGTGTTTTATTCTTGCTGGATAGTAATATTTTTAATATTTATATTTCTTGTATGCATATATATATATATATATATATATATATATATATATATATATATATATATGTGTGTGTGTGTGTGTGTGTGTGTACAAAAAGGAGACAACAAAACATCCAGACAGACGATACAAAGAAAACAAGGAACTCGACTGAGGAAAGAAAACTCCGAATGACCCCTCCTTGTTTTCTTTGTATCGTCTAACTGGATGTTTTGTTGTCCCTTTTTTGTATCACCTAACTGGCTGGATGTTTTGTGTTGTCCCATTTTATATTTTATATATATATAGGCGTAGGAGTGGCTGTGTGGTAAGTAGCTTGCTTACCAACCACATGGTTCCGAGTTCAGGCCCACTACATTGACAACCGATGCTGGTGTGTTTACGTCCTCGTAACTTAGCAGTTCGGCAAAAAAGGGACCGATAGAATAAGTCCTTACAAAGAATAAGTCCTGGGGTCGATTTGCTCGACTTAAAGCCGTGTTCCAGCATGGCCGCAGTCAAATGACTGAAACAAGTAAAAGAGTAAAAGAGTATATATATAGCGGCGTACGTACACGTTGGTCTCTTATATGTAAGTATATATTTATCTAAATCTTGTTACGACTCTATACTTTCTTTCTATCAGGTCTTTCACGCTCATTCATTCCACTCTTCGTTCCCCCTCTCTCTCACATTTCCCTGCCTCCTCTTTTCACTTCACTATAAATGTAGAACAGCTTCTGTATTTATTTCAACCATGTATATACATTTGTATAAACTGAAGGTTTCTTGCCACATGGGGAAATTTAAGTACGCGGCATTGACCCGATGAATGATGTAAATGAAGGCCCTAGAAGCAAGTACTTTATAGAAAAATATGAGCGGCAAAAGAAGCTGCTGACTGCCGTTTTACCACTGGAAGTATTCCTATTCATTCCCATTTATAAAGGAAACGCATATCTGACGGAAGCTTTCTTTATCTGAAGACATTTATTATTAACATTAACAAATACATAAAGAACGAAAGAAAAACAATTCGACTTCCAATTTAACAAACGTTCAGCAATTAAATTACATCGAACTGTATTGTAATAATTTCTTGATATTAGAGGTAACTTTTCTTTTCTATTTTACATAGTTATCAATCATACTTGCGAAATTGGTGGCTTGTCGGATCTAGCTTGTGATGAAATTACAAATATAGGGTCATCAAATAGACAATCATAAATATTGATCTCTTTCCCACTTTCACTAATACTTGAAGACTAAAATTTATACGGTAGGGTAAGAAAATTACTAAGTTAATGCTTTTGCAAGACAATTACTCGCATAAATGTAATAAAAAAATTGAACTTTTTTCTCTGAAGGAGTTCCAGTCTTGAAACGCTGTACTCCTATTGTCTTCATATACGGATTTATCCACATTCACCTAGATAACTTTATAATTCTGGTAGGCGTAGAACACTTGCAGTTTCCTTGACTGAAGTAACTATGCCAATTGTTACTCGTGGCACAGAGAACCTGCATCCGATGTATATTGCTTACAGTTGCCAGTGATAAGTGGCGGTGATCATTCGTTTCCATATGGATATACATTAACTCATCCTGTGAATCGATTTCACAAGTATTTAGAGTTACACATACGGCTATCGTTATTACCAAGTACAAACGTTATTTTCTACACCAGCCATATTTTGTGGCAAGACTGAAAGGCAACTGGAAGAATTCATCAAATTTATTATTGATGTTTACTTGTCTAACCTTTCAACAGAAAACAAGCTTCACTTCTCTTTCAATACTCATCGATTTAAAGAACTTTCCAACGTCATTTACCAAACGTGTAACTAAAACATTTCCGAAACAGACCAGACTTACTCAAACAATCTAACCCGTATTGTTTGATGAATTACCCACATTATTTCAATACGTGTGTGTGTGTGTGTGTGTGTGTGTGTCTGTGTCTGTGTGTGTGTATCAATGAACGTATTAAACACACGTTTAGACACGTGGCTTGGTGATCAGGATATTCGGCCCACGTGAATTCGATTCCTGGCATCGCGTTGTATCCTTGAGCAAGACACTTCATTTCATGTAACTCCAGTCCACCCCGCTGACAAACATGAGTTATACCTGTAATTCAAAGGGCCAGCCTTGTCACATTTTATATCACGTTGACTCTCCTTGAGGACTTCATTAAGGGACGCGTGTCTATGGAGTGCTCTGCCACTTGTTACACGTGCTGCGAAGGTGCCATCGTGGCGGCGGAAGTGAGGGACGCGATGGCAGGATGCTCGAGGGACAAAATTCCTGATCTCTAAAACATACCCCTGCGAAAGAACCCCATGTGCAGATAGGAACTGTATAGTGTGGAGAATATACCCACTAAGCAGTTGCTCAATGTGACGTGCCGTGGGAAGGAACCCGAAACCACTTAGTTGCAAAACAAACTTCTCAACTGCTATACCAGGGTTTATATGTACGCATACTTTTTGGAAGTTACGTGCACACACTGATTAAATGAATTTTTGTGAAATCTCTACAAAATGATCTAACATTTGTATCTCACATTAAATTGAACAACGTCCAAGCTAAAATAACGATGTTTGGTGTTGAGGTTAATACGTAAAATACTTAAGAGATTCGACATGAAAAATATTTTATTTCGAGGGTAAAAATATTTTCGTACAGAGTCAATACATCACTCGTCAGCACGCACATAAAATCATGTAGATAAACATAAATGTGATTTACGATGTATACGTCGAACAGCTAAACACATTTAAAGGAAACTTTTTGTGAAAATCAGCAGAAATGTATGCATAACTAATGATGGACGACATAATAATAATAATAATGATTTCTTTTTGATGATAATAATAATAATAATAATAATAATAATAATAATAATAATAACAATAATAATAATAATAATAATAATAATAATAATAACAATAATAATAATAATAATAATAATAATAATAATAATAATAATAATAATAATAATAATGGTCTCGGATTTTGACACATGACCAGAGTTTGAGGAAGGGTACAGGTCGATCTCATCGATCCTAATACTCAACGTCCGAAAGGACGCAAGGCCGACCTCTCCGGAATTTGAACTCAGATCGTAGCGACGGGCGAAATAACGCTAAGTGGGCATCCATTATGCTAGAAATAGTTCACCTATAATCTGACCACAAGGAAAAGATTGTTCTCAAGAAAAATTCAGCAAACACCAGAACAATCTTTTCCTTGTGGTCAGATCATAGGCGATCTATTTCTAGCATAATGGATGTCCACTTAGTGGTCATCCCTTCTTATACGTAAGTAATATAATTTTTCTGCATTCTCAGATTGTTCTATATGTTAGGCCACTGCTTTTAAATTGATATTAATCTAATTAATATTCAATTTATCACCCTCATCATTATATATATATATATATGTGTGTGTGTGTGTGTGTGTGTGTGTGTGTGTGTGTGTGCGTGTGTGTGCGTGTGTGCACATTTATTCTATATATGAGCAAGAAATGGTGTATGTAGCTCTCATTTGAACCTGTTCCGTTTGCTTGAAGGATGCAGACAATGTGTGATGGTGGTAATATTTAAACTAAATATTTTACAATGGTCACAGTGCTATGATGTGAGTCGCATATCATCTGCTGTCATGTACAACTGAGTATAAAGCTTCGTCTAACATTTAAATCTATAGGGTTATAACGATGTGACCTGACCATATTTATGATTCCAGATTGCGGAAGTTAATAACTGCTCCGTCATTAAATATCTTCTTTGACGATTGTTCCTTTTACAATTATTTGTGGAAGCATTGCGTTCATCAGAGGAGGATAGGAATATGTGTTAGGTGTGTGTATATGAGCAACGAATAAATGTTCGGTACTGTATGTATATACATACATATCTGTGTTCATATGATTCACGCTTATTTTCTTCCTTATATTCAAATATTACGTTATCAAATGAAAATGTCGATAAACGGAGCAGATTAAGCTGATGGAATCACTGAACTTCTGTTAAAGGGATTCCTTTAATGCAGATTTATGATTTGCCGTTTATAAATAACATCTTTCATTTATCAAAGAGGTATGCAAATAATCTATTTGTTCAACGATGCGAAACCTAATAATACCAAAGCCCTTGAAGGTAGTCTGATACCTATTGCAAATAAAGTTGAGATGCAGAAAGAAGTTATTTTCATTTTGTAAATTACTTTTCATCGAAGGATCTTAGTTTGAGGAATTCCTTCTAAATTTGTAGAACTTGTAAGTGACTGGAGAGGGAGGCTAGCTTATAATAGCTAACAGTAAGTAATATTTGCTGAAATTATTACAAAAAGCTGCAAAGTAACGTAGTATTGAAAAGAAAACTGTTGAGCGTAGAGCAATAAACAGTCGAATATTAAAAGAACCAACTTAGGAAAAGGAAGTGAAAAAATATGAGTTTCAATCCGACTGGTCGGACTACGAATCAAAGAAATGTAAGTAACACTAAATAGTAAGCTGTTTTATATTTGTAGATCATATTTGGTCCACTTTAGAAACTTGGTATGCTGCCCCTCATAAATTAAATAATAATAAGATCAGTCGGTTCGATCCTAATTCCAAGCAGGCCAAAAGGCCCGTGTTAAGCCTAATCATCTTGTAAAACTAAATGCATATTGAAATGACCCTGAATTGTGAGAATGTGCAAAAGCAGTTCTTAGGATTAATTTAAGCTTATTTGCGTGGCCCTCACATTTATCTCACGCGTAGCTCTCCTTAGTTCAGAGAAAAAGATGTGACTAGTACGTACGATTGACGTAGGCAATCGGATGTAAGGGTTGCTAAGAGAGCCAGCAATGCAGGACTTAATTTCCTTTTGTAATACTCAATTGCCGTTGAATACTTGCTGAAACAAGTAAGCCCTAGTACTCTGTTAAACAAATATAAGTTTTATGTTTCAATTAGAACTGCTATTCTCTTATAATAATCATTCATCAATTTTAGAAGGTTTTAATTAGGAATTAAAAAAATTTCGCAGTTTCGCAATATTGAAAACATAATATTTTCGATGACGTTTGCAGACGATCGTTATATTACAAAACCGCTTCTCTTCTAAGTCGTTGTTGTTTAAATTCAGCTCAACATTTATTGAATAAATTAATGCTTAAATTTTACTTTATGTCCGTCATAATGTATAGGGGAATATATTATTCATTGAAACCTTTCTGATTTGGAAGAGGTAGGATGGATTTAAAGGAGTTTCGCCTGTTGTTTCACGCAAGTCGAACTGCCTGGTAGACGTTTACCATTGGCTCAACCATGTCGCGCTAATATAGTTTATAGCAGTAAATTTGAGAAGCGCGACATTAGGCACGATATATATATATATATATATATATATATATATACATATATATGTGTGTGTGTGTGTATGTATGTATGTATGTATGTATGTATATATGATTGTGTATATACACGCACAGCATACATATGTAATATATATATATATATATATATATATATATATATATATATATATGTTGTTCGATAGTATATCAGTAGACTTCATTAAATAAAGACGTTGAATTAGGATGTTTTTTTAGATTGAATGAAATGAGACAGAAAGATTTGATTGACGTACATAGTTACAATTTGATGAATAAACGATTACAGAAAGTAGGTGAGATGTAGAGGGGTGCAAATATAATAGATACGCATTATCTTTAATAAAGATACAAATTGGCTGATTAATATCAAAGTAATCAAGCTTCGTGAATTTTTATACTATCTTCGTTAAGACGTTGGTTAATTATATTTTTCCTTCTTTTTTATGATTAAGTGGAAGGAAGAATGGCGCATCTCGGACCTGTTGGGAGAGCTGCTGTGACAGGTGGGAGAAAAAGTGTATGTTGCCAACCACAGAGACTGTTCGACTGTTCACTAAGGAAGTGATTTTACTAAAGCCAGCCAGGTGCAGGTAGTATTTTCAAACTGGACATTAGATGAAGTCTGTAAGAGAAAAATGTACGACAGAATCTCTTGAAATTTCAAGCAAAGGTTTGTGCCTAGAACAAACAACTGACTGGAAAATCTCTTCAAAGACAAAATGTTATGTTTCCAACTTGCCGAAAATGCTAAGGAAATTGCTGCTGTCATATGGCAACTGATTTTCAAACTGCTAATTATAATAAGAAGAAATTGTTACCAAAGAAAACATTTAATATGTGAAAATGCCTTTTCCCTCTTCAAGCTTGAGAATCGTAGATTTCAAACAGGAGTTTTTGATTATTCGAAAAAGGAGAATGAAATTCATTTTCGTTCTCGGTTTTTAAATACTAAAACCCGATAAATCGAAAATACCCTTGGCATGAAAAATAGATTAAAATGATAGAATGCTGGATTATGCATTATATTACTTTGTTTTTCATTTAGTTCCTGCCAGAGTCTTATAATTCATTAGGTGATAGGAGCAACTTTAAAGATTTAAATATTTTCTTTTCATTTGGTGTATCTAACACTAGAATCATATTCTGTCGAAATCTAAACTAGTTCGGATGATAAAAGAAAAAATATGCAATATTTGAAAATTGAAAAGTTACTGTCAATGCAAATGATGAATGTATTGAGACTCGCTGTCCGATAAGATACTCTGACCTTCCAGCCAATAGGTCAGCACCGAAGAAACTCGAATGCTTAAAAATCTCAGATGTAATCTTGGATGTTGATATAAAATCTGGTTAATTTCCTTTGTACTAATGCATCAAACTTCGTCACTGATGAAACTGCAGAAGATTAGTAATTGATTTTACTGTTTGAATAATTCATACTAATGTTAAATGGCATGTAATTCGTTAACATGCACTTTGCCCTGTTATATATTTGTGATCAATATAAAAGTTAATTGTGAAATTGATAACAGCTCCTTTTCACAGGTCTTTACGACGGAACAGATTGTTTGTTTTCTACGTTAGTTTTTGAGAGTTGCTGATAAATGTGAAGAATGTCTGTTCACTTTTCAGCTTGTGTTTTCTGTTTGAATTATACTCCATTTGATCATGTCAAAAACTTTTTAAGCTGGTCAATGATGTCCTTAATAGTAGTCACATGAAACACTTTACTCATTTAAATCATTGTGTCGTTGACGAGTGTGTTTTGTTGACTTGTGTTACTGGATTAAAGTCATTTCACTGGTGCCTCTGAAAGAAATGATCTGTTCTCATGGCTTTGCAAACCTTCTGGGCTCAGAGAAGAAGTCAAAGCAGTTTATTTACATCGCCAACTAAAATAGTTTTAACAATATTTTAAATATCGTTAAAACCAACGAATCGAGTGTGCGTTATCAATACACATTGTCTGAATGGAGGCGTCCTCCGTGGGTGTATTACAACATTAGTTAACATATTCATGTTGAAATTTGATGGAAAATGTTAAAAATGAATATATATATGATAGTTTGGTTTCTCGCTGTTTTACGTGGCTATAATAATTTATAAACCTGTCAGACACCATCACGCACTGATAAATAATTTCCTTGCTGAATTCTATTGACAAGAGCCACAGGTCTTGTATAGATTCAGACATCCGGGAGTAGACCAAAGGCAAACAATGAGGCTGAAATACTTGTGTCACAAACGTTGCCAAAGTTTCTGAATCAATTGTGTTGTCATCTCTTATCATATAAAGGGTTAAGTTGTTCTGAGTCAAAATGGCGATTAGCATACCTTCATTCATATCTGCCAGAAAGTGTTATGGATAGATATGTGCGTCCTCATTTTTGGGCAGATCACCTTTTACTAAGTTTGGTGTGACGTATAATAGAAAATGTGAAATGAATTTTATAGATTTTGAAGACGGTCTGACTGCCAGTTTGGCGCACTCGGAATTTACAGCTACATCATGTGACTTGTTGCAATAGTAACTAAATTCAGTAACAGTTTGTCTATAGATGCAGATACTATTGTGTCAATAAAGATAGCTGAGTAACATGGCAAGGAATGATCGATAATCGCTCTCAACACCTTGCCGATTTTATATAAGCTCCTGAATAATTCAAACAAACAACAGGCTTGCAAACTATTCTTTTGCTGCAGTTAAACAAATCAATCAATGCGACGATCTGACACCAAACCACGCCATTTCCGTGAAATGAAACATATCACCTTACGTGTGTTTGGGACAGTAGAACAAACACACATTTAGTAATTTTATTCTGTCCGACTGGAAACATTTATCTTATGAACAAAGTATACTGTATCTAATCAAATTATATGGTAAAACTGTCTGACTTTTCAATGCTCATTATTACTTCCAAACGTGAAGACATAATCAAATGGTTGCGATGCTCTTTCCGATGTCGTCGACTGTGATTTTAATAAATTTATTTTTTGTAACATCACTTCTAATCAATTTAAATGTATGATATTCATCTGCTTCATTCTTTCTTCTGAAGTAGTTGATGCCAACTAGTAACATATTATAATAGTCGTCACTGTTATCATAAGCTGACACTAGAATTTCTCTCACAAAATACAACTCAATAATCTCACTGGTGACAATTAACTTCTTTGAAGCCCAAACCAATTTGGGTTTCAAAGTTGCTAATATAAAGAGTAAACCAGAATCTTATATGTTCTTTTTTCCTTCTGATACTGTAACATTCGGGAGAGTTTACTCAAACAACTGACGAAGTTTATACTATAAACACCCATCACCTGTAGCTATATTTACTAGGCTTTTACAAAAAAAAAAAAATTGTACTAAATTCAACTTGTTTGTTAGCCATAAAATGCGAGAAAATCCCGACTGAGTTTCTGATCCGCCCTGTATGAGGATACACGCGTTTTCGACTATTATCCAAGATTTATTTTTAAAGACGGCAGAATGTATTTTGAGGGATCTGACTGATATTTTAGCATGTTATGAGACCCATACACAATATATTACTGGATCTTATATATGATCAATATATATGAGAAATGGGCTCACAAGGAATCGATAGAAGGACGATCACAATATCTTGTACATATGGTTATATCTTTATACGAGGCATATACCTATATGCTACGTGTGAGTTTTCTGAAAACCGGAAGATATGCGTACCGTAAACATTTTCTCATTCTTAAAACAAGTTTCTGCGAGAAAAAACTCAACAACTGAGAAGTAGTTATTTCATTCGATTGCGATGGGAGGCGTCCTCATTATGAACGTTGAAGGATTACACAACGAATAGAAAAGGTAGCAAAGTGTTAGGAAAATACATGATAAAAAAAAATAGCGAATAAACGAATAGAAGTGGGTGGTACAATAATATCTTCTAAATTATATCCTTTTGTTAAACTTTCCTTCGTTGTCAGCATTGCAGAGTTTGTAAATTTTAAAATTCTTTAGCATATGTACTTTATCTGTATGGTGGCTCATAGTATGAAACTTATTAAAAAAGATATGTAACGGCAACAGGAAGAAATGATATAATTTGCTACAATTCCCTCTTAATAAAGTTGGAACAACTATAATTAATTGTTTTTCTGCACCCCAGTCAAGCTTTTCCACCAGCTCGTTAAATTAAAATTTTCTCTTCAGGAATATGGTTCAGATTTAATACTCGACCATATACAGCTTTGCTCAAATACTTGTTTTCTAAAATAACCATATAAAAATCAACTAATCATATCTATGTACACCCAACTGAACAGAAAATACAATTGCCTCAATTAATTGCCTGTTTGATTGCAAATGCCTTGAAAAAGAAACAATACATAAAAGAGAAGCAAAACTATCAATATAAACGGGAATATATACAGAACTTACTTAAAACCCGTTCAAAGCCGGATATAACCAGCACACCCACAGGTTCTGGAATATTTACGATAGTAAAGACAAACTTCTTTTATTGGAAAAATCGATAGCATACAGTAAAGAGGTGCATCACCAACAGACTAAGGACGTTCCATGTTTTTAGTGTAAAATGTCAAAAATCATAAATACTTTATTCCTACAGTTTAGCGGGACCAATAATACTCGCTCTACTCAACATATCAACTGCAACCCATTCAACATAATAATTACATACAACCTCCTTAGAAAATTCCTGAATCGCACTACGCACGTATATGCTCAAGCACTCGTATGCTTGTACTCTTATAACCCTACCCTCACATAAAAGACTGAATGGTTTCATGAAACAGGCATACTTTAGTATGGCACAGATTGTGAAAGTAGCGTAAATGTATGAATACATGTTCCCATATAGACGAACTCGTAAGTTTAATGTTACATAGCTCAAATACAATCCAGAAACTAGTCATAAATATGTATAGTTACCCATCATTAGTTTCCTCATTCATTTTTACATCGACCTCCTCCAACTTTTGTACATCACATTCACTGATTTTATTCATGTTAACTGCACGCATATTTAAATATTTTAATTTTAATATAATATTTAAAATTCTTAATAACCTCAATATTTTTTTCTTATCATTTAACCCTCGCATTTAAATATAATTATTAAATTCAATTTTGTAATACTATCACTATTTTTTTTATAACAGCATAACATTTCTTATCTTTTAAGTTTCATTTCATTATCCACCATTCAGATGTAACAAATATGATAATTTTTTAAAACAGATATAAAAAAAATATAGCAAACTCTACAAATGCTGACAGTGTAGGAAAGTGAACACACCAACCAGCGATAGGAAAACTATCAATGATGTTTGATTCATAAAATTTATTGTATCAGCTCTTTCTTTTTTTGTACTTTTGTAGTCACTCAAATGTTTCTAATACGAACTCCATCCAATTTCATGAAATAATACCCCTCCGTTGTCCTTTTTGATACAGAAAATTGTATATCACCTTAATGCAAAAGGGATCAAATACCGCAAGGCATCCTATTTGATACCAACGATTCAATATTCTTAAAGTTATTGGGAAAAGATTGAGTAGCACTAACACTCAATAATTTTACTGTTTTTTCAGAGTTTCTAAAAATTACTAAGTGTGACAGATGAGGTTGTGTAACCTAAATTCTATTGAATATCTTTGATAAAAGCCAAGATAGCAATATAGTTGTTATCATTCTGCATTCACAGAGAGTATATGCGCATGTGTGTGAGTGTTTATAATTCTAGCAGGCATATTTCTAACAGGTTTGCTAAAATGAATGGAATGTCTCGACCACGAATCGAGCTTGCGGCGCCAACTAACGCTTTTAAAGGGTATACTTTCTTTGCTATGACCGATTTTTAAAAATTTGCTTTGTATGGAAAAAAGACACTGCCAATGTTCTTCGCAGACTTTGCTAACCCAATGAGTTTGATGCCATTAATGTCTCCTTCGAACCATTATAAGTCAACACTTGTAGGAAAGATAAGAACAAAAAGGGACAACATTCTGGGCAGCAAGGATTGTACATAGTGATTAATGCGGGGCCTGGAGGGTTTGCAGACAAGTATGATGAGAGGAGGAGAAACAAGATGGACGAGACTACCTGAATGTTCGTGTTTTAATTTGCAAATGTTAGTCAAAGAAATACGATGTGAGTTGCTCGAGAAATACAGTTAATTGCTTCTCACTGTTTTCACTAACCTTCCTTCCTTTTAAAGTCTCTTCCAAAAAATTTAAAATTCTTTGTATTGCATAGAAAAAGTAATTCATAGTTTTGTTTTTCTACAGCAAGCTACGACCGTCTATTTTATTAATGGCAAGTAAAACCGTTTCTAGTGTCTGTTTTCTAACAGAATATATCGCTGCACCTTTTTTCCCAAGTGTTTCTCACTGCTGCTAAAAGTAGTACGATATAAGTAAGCCACCCCCAAACTACAAACAGTGAATGAGTTTAAATATAGAAACTCACAGATGCTAATAGTATTTTGGATACGAAAGTAAAATAAAAACAAAAATATATTCATCAATTTGGGTTTGTACAAATTGCCCAGATGTTAAATAGATACGATTGTTGCCAAAAAGATTGCAGACTTTCAAGAGTCGTGATAACATTATTAACTAAGTGAAGGCGTGCTGGGAAAGCTATTGGCAATCTCACAGGCTGTGGTTGGTGGAGGAAAAAATGTTTATAGTATTAAAACAAACTTGCTACTTTTATATTTATATGTCACCTGTATATTTATATAAGACACGAAATTGTGTTTCTGAGCTTTATTTTAAACACACCCAACTACATTATCACACACACACACACACACACATCTACATACATATAAAGATATAATTAGGTGTGTATATGTGCATGCATTTATGACGTATGTATATATATGCACACACACACACACACACTTATACACATAATAGTTTTATATATATCTATCTGGAAAGAGGGAGGAATGTGTGTGTGTGTGTGAGTGTGTGTATGCGTGTGTGTGTGTGTGTGTGTGTGCGTGTGTGTGTGTGTGTGTGTGAGTGTGTGTGTGTGTCAGAGTTTGTGTATTTGTGTACAGGAATCAGGGAATTTTGATTTTTCCGTCTGACAGGTGTTTCAGCACTAAACTCCACCACCTTTGCGTTGCTCCTGTTATAATAATCTCAGATACTAACAAAATTATATATATTTTGCTCTACGTTTGGGTTCCTCTAGCATTTGTAAAGCTAAACCCAATTGCACACACACACACATACACACACACACACACACATACACACACACACACATATATACATATATTTCTTCGGTTATATAACATTCTAGATACTCGCGAACAGTCACACGCACAGATATAGTTATCCATCACTTTTGAACCCACCACCCCCTACTTCTTCTCCAAATGCCTTCCAAAAGCACACCCATATATATTTCTAAACGTTGACACACACACATTAAGGCACACGCCTCCAAACACACACGTGAAAATATTTATTTGCATTAAACACGCACATACCTAGACATGTGACAATTATATTTCTACTCCATTTTCTGTATCGGGGAATATAATGTGCGTTTGTAAAATGTCAGAGAAACTCGTGACTTTTTTGTTATTGCCTTTAATGGTATGTAATACAAATATAAACACGAGCTAATAAAAGCCTTATACATGATTTATTTATAGGAATACATATGAAACTGTAGGGCACAAAATAGAACGTGATATTTGTTAGCATATATTTGCATATCAAAATAAAATCTGTGATGATATCAGTTAAAAAGCTTGGCAAAAAATGCAATAAAATCAACGAGTATGTAATATCATCTTTGGAACCGTACATTGGAACGAACCGATAACAGAGGAAATTGCTATTCTCTCACTATTATTATTATTATTATTATTATGACTTAGTCTTTCCGAGCTGTGTAAGTTCGGCGAACTTCCTATAAATAAATATGTTTGACATGAAAACAAATATTTGATTTTCAGATAAAAAAAAACAAAAACAAAAAAACAAATGAATGTTGTGATTTTCTGCGTGCGATATGCCTTTACCCGTTAAAATATATTGTTTTGTTTTGATTAAGCACACAAATCCTATATTTTAAAAGCAGCGATACAGGATGTGAGGGAACGACACGGCTATGGACTGAAACGCTAAGGTGACTTCAATTTATCGGACAACTTCTTGATTCAGAACGTCGCATTTTATTCTTTAATTTTTGTGACAAGAAACATAAGAGAAGAACAAAGCTAGTGAACTGGTATAAATAAAAGACACGCGAGATAATGTATTTTACTTACTCTTATATTTCCCATTCGTGAGTTCATAATTCTTTTTGTTTTTACGATACCTTCGACCCAATAGAATGTAAAATTTGTACAAATAATCTGAAGAGTCAGTGATATAGGATTCCATGGTACCATCTGGAGTTGCTCCAGTGCTGACTGGACCTGAACACTAAGCCAACCGAAAGCAAAAAGTAAAATGATGACTCTAGTAGATATATGTCGACATGGTTGGGCTATTAACTCCCCCGCCTCAAATTTGATGGATTTATCCCAAAATTAGAAAACCTTATCGCCCTCCTCCGTTTGCCGAGGTCGACTTTGCCTTTCATCCTTTCAGAGCTGATAAAATAACTACCTGTTGATCGACAAAATCGTCTAGTCCCCAACTCCAAAATTTCAGACCTTGTGCCTTTAGTAGAAAGGATTATTATTATTATTATTATTATTATTATTATTATTATTATTATTATTATTGAGTAAGAGAGCAGCGCATGCCATCAAAGTGACTCTGGGGTACAAATATACAAAGCCCAATATATCTATCATGACTACTGATGACTCTCTATTCCGAAAGACTCTCAGATAGTTCTTAATCACCAGTTATTCTTTCCTTCTCCTGTGACTCAAAGAGGCAATACTCTTCTTAGAATGCGAGTTGTACCTGCTCATGATCAGAGAGGCACATATCGTCAGCCACCAAGGGACATGCTCAACTGGTTAAGGTCAAACAACTGACAAGCAAATCTGTGGTATTGAGCAGACTATTTGCTATAGTCCATCCTTTATACTAAGACAAAACAATGTACATGGTAACACTTCCAATCAGTTAAGATCAGAAGTTTTGAGAGGCAGTGCCTGGTACTGCATCAGGGCATTTATCATCATTATTATTATTAGTATTATTGTTGTTGTTCTTGTTATTGTCATAGAATGCATAGTACGATATGATAACTACTTCCCGTGTATTCTTAGCACCTTGTAAACGCTTGATCTATCCATTGATGATATTTATTCCTGATTACTATATTACATTTTTTTATTTGATGTCTAGTAATTGCTACATACATTTTACAACAGTTATTCCGACTGAAATTTCCTAGTATATTTAAAGAACAAATTGGTAAATGAAGCCACCAAAATGTTGAGGGTTGAACACAAGTTCATTATAAACTATGTTTGGTTTTGGTGTGGGGTTGGTGTCATAACCTTGCAACACTTTTGATACATGCAATGATCAAGAATAATGAGAAGAACACTAACGTTTGCCATATTCACATCGATTTTATTGCTTTGTTCAACAATTTTCTTCTTTTGCAGTCATACACTTTCGTTATTTTTCCCGAGAGCGATTAGTTATTGACTTGCCAAGCTTTGTGTCACGAACAGAAGCAAATTAGTCCGATAATTCATTTGTCAAAAGAATTTTGGCGGTTGCTATTGTTTTACTCGAAAACATCAAAATGAATCTCCGAAGAGTTTCAATTCTGTATGCTCTGAGCCGCCATGTGAGAAGTGTTCGAAATACTAATCTCTAAACGTTAACCAAACTTATTTTAAAAAGTTAACTTTTTCTCTTCTCTTTTCACATAATTTGGTCATGAGGCTAAAATTGTTTCATATTTTCTCAATTCATTTGAAAATAACCGCCGAATATCTGTTTTCATTTTCTCGAAATTCACTAAAAGGCCAGCTGCTTATTAGAATAGGTATTAGTATATATGTACAGAGAAAACACAATGTCCCATTCAAATATAAAATTATTAAAAAAAAAAATCTAGAGATATCAACCCGATTATTATCGTTACCAAAAGTAGCCGCCCTCAGCTTCTACCACACCCTCAAGACAACTCCGGAACTTAGTGTTCCTCAATGTGTTTTGGGAAGATTTTCAAACACCTCCTTGATCTTGGCCACCAGCACGGCTTGGATATTGCAGGCAGAGCAGTTGGAGTCTGTTTCAGTTGAAAAACTACACATAGTAACCGATGGAATTACAATAGGAGCAATTAAGCGGCTAGAAATAGGGGCTGTGGAAGTCATAGAAATTCTCCAACACCCATGTATGATTTCTATCGGAAGTATGACAAGGAGCCAAATATTGCTGCCACATATGGTTTTCCAGCAGGGAGCCGTTCCAGCTACAGATTAACCATTTCTCTAGCAGCTTCATTTAGCCGTTTGAATTGCGTCAGTTATGTAAGACCGAACTCCGGCATGCTGACGCAAACAGAAAAACCTCTGTGTCCTTTTTTACTGGCCACGGCTTCGTAGTCTCAGTTGCGTCTGTCCATGTCACGTTTTACAGCCTCTGCAATGTTCATACTGGCGCGTGGTGCTGAGAGTATCATATAAGAGGGCCTCTCAAGCCGGATACCGCAGTTCTCGTCAATCTAATAACACATCCACGAATACATTATACAAACTGCGATTCGGTATTAAAACTCCGTCACTAATATTTATTTTTTTATTAAGCCTATTGGTTATTTGTGACATAATTGACTAAAAGGTCACTCTTATTCTACATATCGATGTGAGTGAGATTTAGATTGTATACAATGTATATATATACATATATATATATGTGTGTATGCGGCGAGGGGACATTGAGACAGCACTGAGCACTGAAATGATGTGATCTGCCAGTTCGGCACTCATGTCAGACGGTTCTGGTCTGCCAGGGATGCATGTTTATGCTCTTAGCACAGTGTGTCTGTATGAAAAGATCTCATAAGGCGAATATCGCATTATTCGACTTTCTAATAATTCCCGTTGAGTAAGATATAATAAGCAACGTATATTAACGTACACATAATATATAATACTTATTAGTGCTTATATATATATATATATATATATATATATATATATATATATATATATATACAATTGAAAACGAAGAGGAGAGTGGATATTTATTCACATCCAAATCTTCATTCAAAAAGTTTAATACAGCATATATAACAATGACCAACATATGTTCCAATTGTAACAACTACACTCTACACCGTATGCAATTATGTATCCTAGTTGTTGCAGTTTCATCAAGGTTTCATCACTTATAACGTTTTCAAAGTAAACTAATTCAAACAAACTTCCTGCGTTGGTATTCAGTTGAAGGCTACCCCCCCCCCCCCCCACACACACACACTATACTCTCTCTCACATACACACACACATATATATATGTATATATGTACATTTAATTATGAGCATTTAATATGCCTGATAACTCTAGCCTTATATCGTATAATATCTGACAACCTACCACTTCAATTTAAATATTTTTCATCTCCAATATTATGTTACTTGCATTTACAATTAAAATCATATATTTTTCTGAGACCTGTCGCCGATCCGGTTCGGAATTCAAAAGACTGATTTATCAAATATCTGTATCAGCGTCAATTTATGCTTAAAGTAAGTGCAGTCTGCTCCCGTTGCTCTTGGAGTTGTGCTTATCAATTGTTATGACTGACTAATTGAAAGTAGTCCCGAATCAAATGGAATTATGCTATCACACTGCGTTATGTGTTGGCCTGTTGTACAGTGTTTAACGTTTCATTTCCAACCTGCAAATGCACTTGAATTGACACGATTTCAGTTCACATCCATATCAGTATTAGCTGACTGATTTCATTTTATCTTTCTTTTAGATTCCAATTTGCAAGCAAATTTCATATGAATGAGTATACTTGCACCCTATATTTTTTATGCTTTTAAAGTTCCGTGATGGTCACAGAGTCTAGAAGAGGAAATAACTACTGTTTTCTTCTAATAATTCCAAAAGCCTTTACAAACGTTAATGATTGTTTTGAAAGCATTTGTCTCTAGAATTCCCCAGAATTTAAAAAGCGTTGTTTAAGCAGTGTTACAATACGAAATTCTTCTTTCTGTATTAGATTCATGTATATTAGAATTTCAAATATTTTTGTCCTTCAGTAATGGTGCTTAAGATTTATTTGAAGTTTCAAGCATTTTATGATTGTGTGGTTGTTAATTCTATTTCTTACCTCATAAATTATTATTCAATATTTTCTAAAATGTGAATTTTTCTTAACTAATTTTATGTAACTTTCGCTTTTTCATCTTTAAATCTATTGTTGGTGTAGTTTTTGCATACAAAATATTCAAATGGTTCGAGTTAGCATTGCACCAAAATATGTTTACATCGCAAATTTTTAATCTGAGGAAGATTCCAGTTTTAGTTGTACAAATTATCTAAGATTATAAATGTTCTTTATTCCTTTCTGAAACTCTTGTCTGAGCGGCATCAATGTGGTACTGTTGCTGTGCTGATGATAATTATTGAGGTAGAACCATATACTCTTTCGGGCATGTAATTACGTATTGGGTAACTAATCAACTTAATGCCGAGCATAGGTGAACATCTATTCGTTGTTGAAATAGTTTCTGATTATTAAAATAAAAGCCCAAACTTAGTGATTCGTTTGTTGGGGATATTTATTTTGTAGTGATATGATATGGCTAACAAAATTTTATTAACGACAGTAATGCAAAAAATAAATCCCCGTAAAAAGTATTGAAAAACTGCATTAAGTGGAAGCATTTCCATTATTCCAGTCTGATGAATTACCAATTAATATTAAATAAACTTATTTCTCTGTATAACCAGGTAAATTCTAACACGATGAAGAACAAGATTCTTCTGCAATTGGAGATAAATACTAATGTAGTCTCATGTGTATTTGTCTGTCATATTGGTACGAGTAATGCATGTAATCTCCGACGTATTTATGTAACTGTTAAATTAGATGTGGGAATAAAACTGTCTCGAAATGAGAGCAATTAACATTACTATTAAAACAAGTCTGATTTAGTTGTGTTGTAGGAGCAATAATATTGAAGTTCTTTTAACCGATGCAATTTCAGCATAAGGAAATTTCAGGTGCTGTAATTGCGAAGCAAAATGAGAGACGCTACGTGGTTAATCGATTAACTTGAAATAGCAACTAAATATATTTTAAATATTAGCCTGCTCACCTAAGACTACAATAGACAACGTAATATGAGATATACACGTTGTCTGAATAAAAAAACAAAAAAAAACAGGATGGTTGCGACTGGAACGCTTTCGATGTGTGTACTAAATCAGTATTGACCTGGGGTTAAACATCAGCAACTACAACGACTGACAACTAACACAGACAACGTTATATTTGTGATCAATCATTCATTACTCACCCATCCTGTTGTAGGAATTCAATTTCCACAGAAGCATCATTAAAAGAGCACAACTCTAGCCAAAGTGACCAGTGTCTACTCCAGTTTTTCCGATATTGCGATAAGGGTGTGAGATATTGAGATAAGGTCTCAATATCGACATCTTGGCTGAACGCTGTTTATTAATTTATCTACGGAGATTAAATACATCTCAAGCGAAGCCTGCTGAAGGAAATCCTCTCACAGCAGAAACCACTGCTGGTGGTGGTGGTGGTGATGGTGGTGCTACTACTACTACTACTACTACTACTACTACTACTACTACTACTACTACTACTACTACTACTACTACTACTAATACTACTACTACTACTAAACGCTGCTGTGTTATCATGTACTTATAAATCATGCCAAGTTACGGATCGAAGTCAATACCAGATATTTCGCCATTTATTTTCCTTTACGGGATAAATTCGGGACACTTCCTTTTTTTTTTGGTTCTTTTATTTAATTCAGGCGTCATTCTACAGAGCAGGAAGCATTATAAAGCCATCATAATGGCTGAAACTTAAACAGCAGCTGCGATCGCAAAATTGTACACTTGACAAATATTCTGAAAATAATTAAAACAATTGAAGGTGCTTCTCGGAAAACAGCACGCGAACTTTAGCTGCAAAATATAAAATAGTAGAGTATTAACCCTTTCTCAAACCAACAGTAAAATGTTGAAACGAAATTCTTTATTCTTATTGTGAACTGGTGCTATTAGATGTATATAAAGAGTATTGCCGATTACAAGAAAGAATCCTTTGAGCAAAATACAATAGAGAATGAAAGTATGTGAAAGCAGTTATAAGTTAATGTAGCCAGAACATGTAATGAGTGCAAGAAATCTAGAATGTTGTTAACGATTTCAGGGCTGGATGTTATAGTAAATATCATAGCGTGATATAATAAATATCATGGCATGATATAGATGTTATAGCAAATATCATATTATCTAAGCATGTTTATTTTTGTTAATGGAGCATGGAGATTGATAACTTGCTTTTGGTATGTAATCTCTTGTGAATTATAATGATATATTTATCAAGGGAATTTAGATTATCTTCAAGATTAAAATAATAATAAATAAATGACTATTAACCTCAATGCAGCAAACAATCATTGTCCATATGGCGTTGGATAATCGATCTTTCATCTAGTCGACAATTCTTATTCTGTCATAAGTGATGTGAATATTCCAGAACCAAGACATTCAATTCTCAACGCCCATTGGTTTGCATTACATACATTCAAGTAGTGCAGTTGTAGGCGAGCTATTGTAGATGTTGCTGTTGCAGTTGTTGCTGTTTAGTCTGAGCCAGAGTTCATCGTTCAAGATTAATGAAACGTGTTGCAGCCGTGAATATATCTACGATTGAGCACTGTGTCCTTCCTTTTTAGGAACGACTTACCCAAAATACTGAGCATGTCACATGTTACTACGTCGTTCACGATTCCGAGTAACGGCTGTAGTTTAGTACCTTTAATAATCAGCTATGTAAGCATGCAGTGATTGAATCAGTTTTATCAATTACACAAATGAAGTAGCTTTATGCCGAATTTAACTGATTTAAATATGAGCTTTCCTGCATTAGAAAAGGACTGTAAGTTGAAAAACTTATATTATTGTTTATTTTCAAAGCATCACGCATTGCAGCCGTCGTCTGCTTTCGAGTGGAGTTCGTAACACTTTCGGTACTTGACAACTGTATCACTCCCTCCACTGCCACAACGTGTTAGTGATATCGGCATTCTTTAGTTTAGTCCATTTTAGAGCACAAACCTCGCCCTGCGCGCGCAAGCGAAACCGGGGTAATGTAATCATTCGTCTTATTCTGCAACTAGCTTCATCTCCATCTTAGTGAGGATTTATATTTTGCTCTAAGAAATAAATTAATTTAAAAGTATGCATTTTATTGTGAGAATGATTCAGACGAACAAAGTAAGAAAGTATAGAAGGACATTGGAAGTAGGTTTTCAAATATCCGATCTTGCTTTGCAAATGCGAATGTTACACTTCATGTTAGGTTATAACTGGTCATCTAAGTAAAATTATATCGACAAAAAGCCAATAAGCTTTGGTTCTATTTTAGCTCCATTCTATCACAATTCATTTGCTTTTCAATGTCTTTTAGATTCTCCACATTTAGGTTCTTTGATTGTTTATCAAGTTTCTTCATGGAATTGCTGTCGGAAATTTAAGCTTTCATAGATAAGATATAATTTTATTTCTATTAACTCATTGAAAAATGCGAGTAGCAAACATTATGTATTTCACAATCAAAGGGCTGAAGACGACACACTTAATAACAATGCAGTGTACGACAGAAACCTCGCGGAGACTAAATTAAAAATATATGAATAAATCAAATATTCGCTTCATTGAATATACTCAAACAAAGAAAGTTACTCTCCAAACCACGACAAAGTGATAAGCCGCAAGATTTAAAACACATAGGAGGATGAGAGCTCTCGATGTTTATAAAAGTCTTCTAAAATATTCACGCTGTTATTTTATTGAGCTATTTATCACTGAATGGTGAAAACTGCTACAAGCTGGAAGGCTATGTTTTCCTACAAAACTTAAATCAATAGCAAAATGGACATAACGAAAGCTATCAAGAAGCAGGTGAATTTGGCTATATTGATTCGAAAGCACTTGTAACCTATTGATAAGAGGTGTTCTTTCATACACTCATTGTATATAGCTTCATTTGAAGCATTAATAATTATGGAAATCTTCCATTTGAATCAAACATCTTTTGGGCAGACACTTTTTTTCATATTACCAGGTGTAATATTAATTAATATTGGCTATAAAAATTTCAGAAAGCGACAGGAAATAATTCATATATAAATGATATAAATGGAAAGAAAAATGTAAAAGTTGTCAATATGAATCGATGACTCCCTCCCTTGTTACGACATGTAAAATACCTTCGACAAGACCATAAAATTAGATTAATGGTAGTGTACATTGTCCTTTAGATGTCGATTGTTTGTAAATACAGCAACTCAATGTTTGTTTATTTTATACAATCGATCAGTCTATTACAAACATTTATGTGATAGACTCTGAACAGATCGAAAAGAAAAACAACCATTGCGGAATTTGCACTCGAAATTTAAACATATGAAATATTATGTGAAATAAATTTGTTTCAATTTATGCCTCTGAATATACTAAGGTGAACATATCCTCATGAAATTCAATACATTAGAGGACCTAATAAACACATTATCAAACTAGGTTCACCACAAAGTAAAATGTATTGAATCTTGGTTGTTTGAGATATGAAAGATGTTAAAGGGTCGAATAGAATGTTTTACAATAAATACGTTCGATGTTTCTTTGAATCGTTAATAAATGTCAGTTGTGTAGAAAAGTAATAAAATTCGAACGGCACAGTCTGGGCGCAGAAATCGCTGAGTGGCTAAGAAGATTGCTTTGTAACCACGTGGTTTCGGGTTCATACCCAATGCGGAGCACCTCGGGAAAATGGGCAAGTGTCATCAACGACCTCAGTAATTATTTTTTGTTTAAATCTTGTATTTATTCTATCTGACCCTTTTTACCGAAGCGCTAGGATACGGAGACGTAAACAAAGCAACGCCAGTATTTATCCGGTCGTGGAGTCCAGATGAAAACATAAAGCTAACGCGCACGCGCACACACACACACACACACACACACACACACACACACACACACACACACACACACACACACACACAGACACACACAACGGTCTTCTCTCAGTTTCCGTCTACCAAATTCCCTCTGAAAAGTTTTGACCAAGGCTATAGTAGAAGATACATTCAACCAAGGTGTCACTCAGTGGAACTGAATCCAGAACCATAGAACGGAAATCAGACATCTTGCCACACAGCCGTGCCAGCAGCTACGCCACACATGCGTCACACCTGCACCTGCGGCACACCTGCGGCACACATGCGGCACACCTGCGGCACACCTGCGGCACACCTGCGCTTGCTGTATGCCTTGTGCTTACTTCACTCCTGCAGCACGCCTAATGATGCGTCTACCACTAGGACTTTGTAGTCCTCTCTACCAAGTTGTCATAAATATGTTAGAGCATTAAAGGTCTTGCATTTCCCTTTGACAAGAATTTAATATCGGTTTCATTCACATTTTTCAATTTCTGTAGAATTTCCTATTAATTGGTTCTCTGAGGAAAAGAAAAGAAAAGAAAAACTGATTGTTAACTTCATTAAGACATTCTTCGGTTTTCGTCGTATTGATTGTTACTGCGAACTTTCTTCCTCAACATTATCGTCACAGTCGTCGTCGACGTCATCGTTGTCACCATCGCCGTGGTCGTCGTCGGCGTCGTCGACGTCAGCGTTATCATCATCGCCGTGGTGGTGGTGGTCGTCGTCATCGTGCTGTCAATACCATCGACGTATCTCAAGCGATAATGGAAACCATTATATGGAGCGGCATATTAGTCGGGCGGTCATTACACCTGCTGTCGCTGCTGCTACTGTTCCTGCTACAGCAACAAAAACGACTACAACTGCAGCTACTAGTCTTGATGACTCTCTCTGTATTATTGACGCCTGGACGTCGCCAGCGCGTGGTGGAACTCATTTTCAGCTAAATGGACGGAAATAACGTGGAATGAAAAGCGTTATTCAAGGCGACAATGCACAGACTTACCCTCTTCAGCCCAATGCCTCAACCAATAACCCTCCAGTTTTAGAAGATAAACGATCCTGTTTAGTTTATCTTTCATCTCTTTCTCCTTTCACCCATTGTTCTGCGGTTATTCTGAGACACCACCTTGGAAGGTTTAGGCGAACAAATCAACCCCAGCACGTAATTAAGAAAAAATAAAACCGTGTACCTATCCAATCGGCCTCTTTGTCAAACCAAGTTACGAGGACGTAAGCAAATCAAAACATGGTGTCAAGTGGTAGGGCAACCAACAGAGAAAAACAAATACAGACAAACAGACAGACACATGAAATTAAATATATGAGAAGGAAAAGGAAATTATGCATAATTTCCCGTTCCTTTGTCATTTATTTAATTTTTTTTATTACGCTCTGTACTTGACTAACGCTTTATTTTGAAACATGGGTATTCAGCTCTAACACCAGGTTATTAGTAACCGATATGCCTAAGCGATATACATATATATATTCACAGCGTTCAATACATACACACTTCACGTCTGGCTGTACAGCCTTTTGCTTGTTTGTTTATTCACCATTTCGTTTTCCTGTCTTGTTTTCCGTCCGCCACTATCCTCCACGAAAATGATTTAATTTGTGTTCGTGGGAAGAACCATTTCAACGATGCGTACTGCCTTAATTTCTTCGAAACGCCGGTGTTTTAATGGTGGCAGCTGATGAAGGAGATGTTTCTACGTGACTTGCTTGTTTGTTGTACCTTGTTTATCATTTTGTACATGTTCTTTTGCCACATCATGTACCCAGTTATGTATCTATGTGTACATGTGGATGAAGGTATATACACACATGTACATATATATGCATATACTCATATATTGTTTATATATATATGTGTGTGTGTGTGTGTGTGTGTGTGTGTGTGTGTGTGTGTGTGTGTGTCTGTGTGTGTGTATGTATATGTGTGTGTGTGTGTGTGTGTGTGTGTGTGTACACGAGGGTGAGCTGAATATTTATATATACATATATGAGGGTGTGCTGAAAAGTTCCTAATTTTGGATAAAAGAAAATGAAGGCGGATCAGTTAATTATGATTTCATTCAACATATTCCCTTCAGAGATTCACTCACATACTGCAGCGGTCCTTCAGTTTTTCTATAAAGGAATTCACTCGGAAGGTTAGGCCTCCAACCAGGCCTTTCACGACAGCCTTCAAACCAGGAACCTTTCAGCAACACTTCATATGTATATGTGTGTGCGTATGTATATATATATATATATATATATATATATATATATATATATATATATATATATATGTAGAAGGTTGAAAAAGAACATATATATATATATGTGTATGTGTGCGTGTGTGTGTGTGTGTGTATGTATGTATATGTATATATATATATATATATATATATATATATATATATATATATATATATATATATATATATATAGAGAGAGAGAGAGAGAGAGAGAGAGAGAGAGAGAGAAAGAGAGTGAGAGATGGACAAATAACTATACAGGCATAATCTAAAGGTAGCTAACAAGATATATGTATATGACGGAGTTTTCCACATTCTTCGTCTACCAAATCCAATCACTTACAATGTATCGTTCGCTCTGACGCTTCAGTAAAAGATGCTTTGCCAAGGTGCTACGCGAGGCGGCCGAGCCTAATACCACACGGTTGTCAAGCAAGTTTCTAAACAAATGAGCTATGCTTGCGCCTATATACACGTGATGGCAATAATTTAAAACAATTTATGCATTTCCTTTCAGCTGATCAAATATTTAAATTCAAAACGTTTCTCTCCGCTATAACTCTAACCAATTTATTGTCTGCTACCTTTGGATTATGCTTGTGTATCTATTTGTCGCATCTGTCACTCTCTTACTCTCTCTCTCTCTGTATGCACACACATACACACACACACACACATATACATATATACATACACACATATACACACACACACACACACACACACACACACACACACAAACACACACACACATTACATTATTTTCGATTTCTCTATTTGCTCTCATAATATCACATTTCAGTTACGCTTTTGTTGGTGCTAATTTAACTATAAGCTCTTCATTCAAGACTAATCATTTATTTCATAGAAGTTATTATTTTTCTATCATTCTTGGATACAGATTACAAATATTCTGGCTTATTTAATCTAGAATATATATTTATTTCTTTATTGCTCACAGGGGGATAAACATAGAAGAGACAAACAAGGACAGACAAATGATTAAGTCGATTACATCGACTCCAGTGGGTAACTGGTACTTATTTAATCGACCCTGAGAAGATGAAAGGCAAAGTCGACCTCGGCGGAATTTGAACTCATAACGAAATACCACGAAGCATTTTTCCCCGCGTGCTAACGATTCTGCCAGCTCGCCGCCCTGTTTGTAATAACTGTAATCCAGCGTTGAAAGATCTTTCTTTTCTTTCTCTGCCTTCATGACATATCTAAGTAAACAATGTGCCAAATTTCCCAATTAAATACCATCCGAGTATATTTACTTGATATCATGGATTGCAATGGAACCGTAGCGGTGAGCAGATCGGAAGTAATGCGACGAAAGTTTTGACACCAAATAATGAAAGTTGAAGTAAAGTTAACAGTCCTTGTATGATTTCTACGCTGTAATTGTTTTGGTTTTAGTGCAGTCCCAGACGAATTCACTTGTCTAGCAAGTACAACTCAGAAGTTCCGATAACTTCAGCCAGGCCACCGAAATCCCGAGAAACAGTGTTAACCTCCTTCCTAAGAAAAACAGATAGTAACTTCAGATCATGAAATACAGGATCGCGTCCTACAGAAACTATATTATAATAATCTCTTAATATAATAATGAGCGTAGTGTTTTTATATATCTGTATATATATATATATATATATATATATATATCACCGTTTTTTTCCCCTTTTGTTATCTCCCCTTTTTCTTAGCTCTCCTGTGTGAACTTTCTGTCCGGCAGTCGCCATGATAGATCGCTGACCAAAACATTCAATTTTTTTTCTCCGTGTTTTTCTCCTTGTTTTCTCCGTATTCTTTCTGTTGAAGAGCGTAGCTCGAAACGTTAAGGACTTTCTCTATTCCCGAGCGTTAAACTAATACATCCTTCTGTTGTTTACACCACCTGTCCTCGTCTGTTGTTTTTTCGTACATTCTCCCATATATATATATATATATATATATATATATATATATATATATATATATATATATATATATATATATATGTATATATATATATATATATATATATATATATATATATATATATATATATATATATATATATATATATGTTTGTCCAAAATCACGCAGCCGGAGCAAATGGCGAAGGGAGATGAGAGAAAATAGTAATTGAATGAAGGAGAAGTAGTGAGAGTAATAGCCATGACTAAGAGGGAGTGAGAGAAAGTAATAGCAATGAGAGAGAGAGAGAGAGATGAAATGACAAAGAGAGCGTCGTGCATCTTCTACTATAATAATCTACTATAATAAAACCCTTGTGCATTTCTCCGACACAATATATGAATGAGAAAAGAAGGGGTGATCCACTGATGGAAGTGGGATGGTGAAAAGTCAACAGTGAAACAAAAATCAAGCAACGTTTCAACTCTGCGTAAGTACATGTGTATACGTGTAAAGAATGTGACTGTTTGTGTGCGCGTGTGTGTGTGTTTGTGTAAAATATATCTATATATTTGAGTGAGTGCACACATTTGTACCGACTTGTCTAGGTATACATATATGTACATGATTGATATATTTGCAGACAAGTCAGTTGCGATATACAGATATCAAAAATAGAACCAATCTCTTCGAAAAGTGTAGTTTTAATCCACAGATTTCTCGTTTAAGGGATCTGTACGTCGCCACCGCACCAACCAGCTCAATGAGTAATTAAGCAAATATATAATGTATTATTTCTGGTAATGTCTGTTGCGGGTAGCAGTACTTCTATTACATAATTCATAATATTATTTATTCCTATGCATTGGACTGCGTCAAATGTACGAAATATTGTAAGTACAATTACACAATACATGCTGCAGTATTTGAGATATTAATTTAATTAGTTACTGAAAGGTCATATTTCACTCTGCTCATGCGCCGTAAGTCACATTTGAAGAACCACAGGTATAGCCCTATGCGTTACAAGAGTTTCTGGGCGTCTTTTCATTTTCCATTTTCAGACCAGCCACAAGAAAATCAATTCTATTAATTTTTCCCCAGTACAGCTTAGCAACTAATCTTGCTAGTCTATATAAACGATTCATTTCATTAAGCGAAGCATCAACAATTTTGTAATTTCGGTTTTTTTTTATATATTCACATTTTAATCAAAAGCTGTTTGTAAATGAAATCTAATTTTTCGAGATTCCATCTCTATAAGTTTGTTTATGTATTGTATCTTTTATAACGGAGGTCTTTTATATTTTAGAATCTTCACTTCCCTAACGGATTGGTGTAGAATTTATAATAAGCTGCTTAAATAAAAACACCACTGATGATTTTTGTGAGTTCCTTTACTCATTGGGACATCACAGCAATAGTGAATACAAATAAGATAAAGAAAAATGCATTAATACTATACTGAGTTGTAGAATGGTCTTTGCGACACACTTAACATCTATTCACATTGTTTTGGAAGTGTTTATCATTTTTCTTACAAATCATTGCATCACCCATGTTAACCTCATCATCGTGAAAACTTGCCGAGGTCTGTCAGGAGGCCAAGCACTCATAAGGCCAGATTGTAAGCTGGTTTCCATGGCAAATAAAAGATTGAATTACAACGCTTCCCCTTCCCCTCCACTGAACGGGATGCCGGTCCGTTGAAGAGTTAACTTCTCAACTATCTCTGGAACTAATTTCGACTGCAGCATCATGAAATGAAGATTTTTGCACAATCATATAATGGAGCGACCGGTTTGGGAATCTAAACAACGATTTAACCATGATCGGGAGTGCAATGCTCTAACCACAGCGTCACGTGCTTTCAGCTGTGTCGGGAAGACGCACTGTCCATGTCTTTCTAGCTGTGGTCAAAACATATCAAGAGCTACCTTACTCTCTGTGCTATTAGTGTGTGAAAAGAATTGCTAGGTTGCAATTTTTAGCAGTCAAAAAACTTTGTAGGGGTTTCTTTATTGTTGGCAAGTCCTTTACGTTTCAAATGACGCTATTACTCACTTGATTTCTCTTTGTTACCATTGAAGCGTTATTGTGAAAAGGGGATAATCGACTAGAAAGACAATACGTTCTAAAGAGAGACAGGGACTTGTCTACAGCATAAACCATAAACCGGGCTGTGTAAGGGACTGGTCAATTGGCTAGAAACAGAAGTAATATCTTCTTCAAACCACCCCATGACGTCTTAAAAGTAGAGAGACGAATAGTGAATAATATAGCCAATATACACTCTCTGAATAAAGTGGCGAGCTGGCAGAAACGTTAGCACGCCGGGTGAAATGCTTAGCGGAATTTTGTCTGTCCTTACGTTCTGAGTTCAAATTCCACCGATGTCGACTTTGCCTTTCATCCTTCTGTCTTTGCCTTTCATCCTAATCGACTGGCCTTCTCACAAAAAATTTCGGGCCTTCTGCTTAGAGTAGAAAAGAATATATATTGTTTGCTTAATCGGGGATGATCTAGGATTAAACAATAAGAACAACTGAAGATGTTATATAAATGCATAGGCGCTGATTTACACACAAAATATCTGCCATGTAATTTATTTCTGATGAAAAGTATCTAAAAACTATTTATAAATATCTGCATAAAATGTCTTTTGGCTAAACTTTTACGTCATTGATCGACGGTATTGCAAAGACAGTAACTTAAGGATCTCTGTTGTGCCTGCGCTGTTTCCAGAAGAAAGTGCTTTGTCCCAAGTATCCTTTCCACCTCTCTATTCACGGGTACGCTACGAAACAAAGACTAGGCAATGGGGAGGCTAAGATTATGGTTAGATATAACCCTACACACCTGCCTAACGGTTTCTTCCTCTGGATTTTCTTTAAAGATTTAGTCTATTAGACCTTTTTTTTCATTAACGATCAATATATTATCCCAAAAGATGGCAGGTGTTTATTATTTTAGTGTAAATCGTTCGTACAGAGACAATCTCACTCTCAAACAAAGGCCACGAGTTCAAGAGTAATCAAGATACAGAATATATATGGAGTTACCTTCTCTTAGATGAGCAGCGAAAGAGCTTTCAGAGCCTCTTCTGCTCTAGTTTCTTTCGAATACCTGCGAGTGACCTTCTTTCGGATATCTGTGAGTGGAGAGTGACATGAAAAATACCTGAGATGGGAAATAAGATTAAAAAGTGTCAAAGAATTGTTTTATGTTTGTGTACGAGGTACGATAGACGCTGATTTATTGAAACTTATCTCGAATGTGAAATATTTCTGATCATAAGTATCCAAGAATTTATTTGTTATTTTGATGATTTGTCCAAATATTGTGGAAAACCAAGATCATTACATGACTGTGAACAAATAAAATCCTTCGACCAGTTTTACTGCAATAAATCTTATTTCAATCTTGTTTGTAAACATTTGAAAATATCCAGTTCCTTACTTTATTATCAAGTTCTTTGGAACAAACAATGATTTAATGGCAAAACCGTTTGGTTTCTCTAGAAATGGTACTCAGTATAAAATTTCTCTTGCTTTGTCTGCTTCTATTTTCTGTACACAAAGAAGTCTTGTAAATTACTTATCTTCCCATGCATAAAGCAAAAAGCTATTTTCACATTGTCATACGCTGGCGTCTCTCCGATCATTTACCTTTGTTTTCAGTCAGGATTTCACACTTATTTCTTACCTTCTATAATCTTCCCCACCGCCATTTTCTTTCCATTTCTTTCAATTACAACAACTTCTAAGCAGTGGAATTTATCCTCCGCAACAATTGTAACATCATAAGGGCTATTAATAATTGATGACAAAAATGATAATTAAGGTGGGCAGTACATGAATGCAATCTATTAAGTGCTTTACATTCTCGAAATTCGCCTCCCCCTCTCTGTCTCTCTCAGCACTGAAATTAAATTATATCATAATTACATGTATTAGGTTGCTTCGAAAATAATGGCCGCTCTAAGCGTTGTGCTTTGAAACGCAATTTATCATAGTATTTTAATTATGTTTTAAGTGAATTTCGACTTACTTAATAATTGATGTATGCTCTTTAATAATTTTTTATTTATTTCAGACAGAAGACATTCTTGGTGCATAGGCGTCCTTAATTATGAACATGACAAAAAAAGATCTTCGCTTACTTTTCATGCATGACGTAAAGCTTGGGCCCAATGCCTCCCAAACTGCTGCCAATATCAATAGAGCATGGGGAGAGGAGTCCACAAGTGATCGCATTGTACGAAGGTGGTTTCAGAAATTCCGGAATGGTGATGAGAGCCTTGAAGATGAAGAAGGCAGAGGACGGCCACGCAGTCTTGACAATGAACAATTGAAAGCCACGTCAAAGTGCCAGAGAAATGTCTTAGGCACTTGGTGTCAGTATTGCAACGGTTTCACGCAATCTGCAGAAGATTGGTAAGGTGAAAAAGCTTGATAAATGGGTACCGCATGAGCTCAGTGAAAATCAAAAAGTTCGGTGTTTTGAAGTGTGCTCGATGCTCTTTCTGTGAAACACCAATGATCCTTTTCTTGGCCGAATAGTCACTTGTGACAAAAAGTGGATCCTTTATGATGACCGTAAACGATCGGGTCACTGGCTTGATCGTGATGAGTCCCCCAAACATTTCCCAAAGCCAAAGTTGCATCAGCAACAGATTATGGTGCAATTGGTGTTATCCATTACAGAGCTTTCTGGAAGCCAATCAAAGCATTACAGCAGAGATTTACTGCAATCAACTCGCTGAAATGTATGCTCACTTGCGAAAAATGAAACCTACATTGATGTATCGGCGTGGTCAATTCTGCTCCACGCTAGTGCAAAACCACATATTGCAAGAATGATGCTGCAGGAACTCAGACCCTGGATACGAGACTTTACCACATCCGCCATATTCTCCTGATCTTTCACCCACTGACTTCCATTTTTTAATGCATTTAAATACGTTTTTAGGTGATAAAACTTTCAGGTCCAAACCAGAAGTGGAATCAGCTTTCAAAAATTTCTTAACATCAAAGCCAATAAGTATTTATCAACGAGGCATAAATAATCTCGTTGATCAATGGCAGAGATGCATAGATGTTCACTGCTCATACTTTGAGTAATGAAAACATTTCTATTGTTATTAATTTTTCTAGAATAAAATTATGTTTCTGAAATCGGCCATTATTTTCGGAACAAGCGTAGTCATTGTGCATACTTAAAGGAGATTAATGATACATCATTTAATTGAATTATTTCTTTCATATTTACATGGTTTCAAATTGAGAAGGAAAGAGAAATGAAAGTGTGAAGCGTTCAAAGAATTCTCAAACCCATAACAACGGGAGTAAAACGTACAAACAGTGCAGAATAAACAGAAGTTAATTAAAACTACGTTCAGAGCTGGTCACTACTACTTGAATGAAGCGAGATTTCACACTTTGAAACCAATTTTTTGAAAGAATTATACAATAGAGTGAATTGATTGCAAGCAGTTATCTAGTGTTCATTGTATTTATCTTGGACTTTTCTGTCTATGAGTGTCGGACATTTAACATTGTCTTTCAAAGCTTTTAATAGCTTAAGTTACTGTTCTCTCACAAAGATAACATTGCCGTTGCGTTGTATGCCTCCATCTGCGCCCAAACAACAAGCAGCCCTCACAAAATTCATTCGAGCATCTTTGCTGACGTCACTTGCACTCGTATCAATTAATTATATTGTATTCAGTAAAATGACTGGCCTGTTAGTTTATTAGCTTTAAAAAAAAATGAAAAGCAAAAATGACATTAACTCGATTTGAAATGGAACCTAGAGGGACAGAAAAAATTCTGTGTGGTACTTTTGTCGACAGTCTAACGATTACACCAACCCACCACCTGGAAAACAGAAAGATGGATCTGTATGTTTTCGGGTATGTTGGCTTATTCAGTAATATCTGTTCTTACAGATCGCACCACGTGAATTAAAAAAAAATACAAAAGATCTCAAATCCACCTTGAAATCGTCAGGCAAGAAACGTTAAAACATTTCTCTTTCCTTTCTTGAGCGTCTGCTAATACTTTACATGTACCACGTCCTCACATTATTGTTGTTGTTTTGTGTTTGTTCTTCATTTATTTTGGGATTTACTATATATATATATATATATATATATATATATATATATATATATATATATAATTTAAAATGCAGAGATGCCTATAATAGGACATCTAACCCGCTAGAAATAGCAGCAAAAGACTACATACCACAAAAATTAGGGATTATTTCGAAAGGGAATGAAAAATAAAAACATTTACCAATCTATATTCTGTACCATGGTTTCAAGTCAATTTTAGTAAGATAAAAATTTTTATCTTACTAAAATTGACTTGAAACCATGGTACAGAATATAGATTGGTAAATGTTTTTATTTTTCATTCCCTTTCGAAATAATCCCTAATTTTTGTGGTATGTAGTCTTTTGCTGCTATTTCTAGCGGGTTAGATGTCCTATTATAGGTATTTCTGCATTTTAAATGAATAATACATAGTCTATTGACTGTTTTTTTTACTCTCGCTAGACCACTGGTGGTAAATAAAATTTCTAAAATTTTTTTTGCTACCCTATAATTTATTAATATATATATATATATAATTAATAGCGACAGAAGCAGTATTGATACCAAAAGCTTATGATTATATTCCATTTAAAGGGTATGTTGTGTTAGAACAGGATACTGCTTTATTTATCACGAGAGAACCTCTCATATGAACTTGCAGTGCATAAAAGCATTCATGCAGAAAAAGTATTCGGTGGCGGACAATAACTCGTCTCTTGGACACTGGTGCTGCCAGATCAAGTGATCTCAACGTTCTTGGCCTCGTCAATAACAGACGCCTGCGGCTTCTGTCGCTCTTAACTATTTTAAAGAAACCCGCTGGTTATTTGCGACAACAGTTTCTGAATAAACTTTGGGATTTATATGTCTTTGCTTAACATATGATCGGAAATGCATCCATTACATAAACTTTTCGCAGTTAAAGTGTTTCAAAATATGCAGAAATTGATGGAAATATTTCAATATATATGAAGTTAGAGCAGTAAGTCGGTTTTGGCTACTAAATTAGGAGGATAGATATGTGTGATAATCGATTCGTGAAACTCCCAGCTTTGGTTTTAATAAAGAAAACATCCTCTACAACATGCAGTGAACGCTCTTTTCTCATTCATTCGTCTCGCACGCACGCACGCACACACACACACACACACACACACACACACACACACACACACACACACACACACACACACACATATGCAAATGTGTACGTGTAAAGACCCGTGAAGACAATACTTAATAGATTTGTCGAGTATATAAGAAGCTTTGAGTTACTAAATTTGAGTCCCCGCCAAATACGTGTTATATTTCTGAATGCATGTAACATAATGGATATAAATATATTGTAAAATGGATAACTTTAATATGAAATCGTTGTGTTTTCAGACCATAATTTCCATTAATGGATATTTTATCGACAGTTTGTTGCGTATGTCTTACAACAGCCACAAGTTCAGTCTATTTCCTGTTGTAAATTTATTGCATTTGGTCATGGAATTCGAGGTTTTGCGAGCTAAAGTTTGTGGAAATTAAATTTCGTTACTCATTTTCTAGCTGGAAGGATTTTATTTATTTCCATCATCTGAATAATTGCGGAGCTAATACCAAGTTAGGCCAAGTGTAAGTTAAGCTATTTGGATTTAGATAGCATGGATATTCAATTCTTTTACAAAGTAACTTGGATAGAAATATATCGACATTTGTGATATAGACATAGGCGAATGAATTCTCGCAGATTTCTATAAGAAGTAATTTTACCATAAAACTGCATCAAAATAGATCAAAGGTTTAGATCAGAGATGATAGGCCTAAGACCTTTTGCGAGAAAACGATGAAAAAATATATCCAGTCATTTCATGTTCGATAAATTTTACTCGTGGCTGTTTTATCTTTCTTTATCATCAAATGATAGTGGAAAGAAGTAATCGAATGCCGAAAATTAATAAGCACTTCAGATATGTAAAGCCTCCCCAAATGACGACACACTGTATTCATCGATAAATCACATGCAAGACTTTTTTTTGAAAACTAAATTATTTGATTTGCTAACTTTATACGAATATTGCCGACCGAATCCTTTATGATAGTGAAGCAGCACAATGGAATGCAAAAGAGTGTCTACTGATTGATAGGGTACAGAAATTTCAGGCAGCACTGTATCCATATTATGAATGTTATGTTGTAGCCCTTCGGGCAAGTATATTTCACTTTCTCACCAAGTGTGGTAGTGAATATACACAACATGGATGGCAGAACCGTCAGAGCTTCGGATACAGTATTTCGCTGTATTTGTTACAACTCTCTACATTTTGATTTCGAATCACACTGCGGTCACATTTGCCTTTTATCCCTTCAGGGTCGATAAATAAAATCCAATCTACAGGGTGTCCACAAAGTCTGGGTACAGGGAGTAAAAAAAATCATAACATAAACAATTAAATAGAAGAAATAATAATTTCTTAAAGTATGTGTTAATCCCCATGTACCCAGACTTTGTGGACACCCTGTAGTATTGTGGGTTGGGGAAACAGTAAGAACGCCGGTGTTTGTCTTGTTCATTGCTGTCTGAGGCCAAATCTTGCCAGAGCCTGCTAGGATTTTGGACTTAGTCGATGCATTATTTATCACCATCATCCGACACACCAGGTATCCTTATCTGAGTTCAATCTATGATCGTTTTCTCGAATATTGTGGTTTGAGGATAATTTGCTTCCGACCTCCAACCTGTCTCGAAGGTACTACAAAGGATTATGAGCAACAATTTCCTTCTTCACTACGAGATTAAAACAAATATTGGTCGACAGTTCACAGATTTATCTCTGAACTCAGAGAATTACAGACGAGTGTTTATTTAGCTTCTGGTGCGGAGTGAAAAATTGTAATATTTAGCGAAGAAATCCTTCGCACTTATTGATGCACAGCAACTTTAAAATATTGAATTCTTTAGTTTTTGAATTAATTTTACCACTAGACATCTTGTATGTTAAATTAAATAATACCAAAAATCGGAGTCCCTCATTACTGTTAAGCTGCAATCAATTTTTAATTAATGCATAACTTTGCATTTCTTTACCAGAATGAATAACTCAATGTAATAAAGGTCCTTTTCTCCACACAACATGTGTAATTTGAAATCTGTGAACATTTTGTTTGGCTAAATACAGTAAGTCTATTAGCAACTATTTAACTATGGAGTATAACTGGGTGGCTTAGCAGTATGCTTTCCAGCCACATGACTCTAAGTTTGATCCCACAGCGTAGCATCTTGCGGAACGCATTTATTATTGTATCACACGCTAGTTATAAACAAGTGATCGAACAAGTGAACACTTATACATTGAAAACAACGGGTAAGTCCATCATATAATCTAAAATCGAAGAAAATCAAGCGATAATGCAACACTGAAACTTGATTTTAATCAAAAGGTGTCCATATTGAACGCCGTAGAGCAAACAATAAGCCTTTAAATAAAATAAGTTTTCAAATAGAAGGAAATCACATTATTCTGTTATTATAAGTCAATATAGAGGAAAATTCCATGCATGAAGTTATTGGTTTCAATTTTCGATGAAATATAACAAATCTTGATAATAAAGCCGTTCATAAAGCCTTGAATATCAGACATTTTCATCTTAGCCTTAATAGAGATGCGTATGAAGTTATATCATGATTGATGTTTATTTCTCTGACTAACCCTATGACGTCTGTTATTAATAATACTTGTCGCTTCAAATACTACACTCTTATGGAAAGGAAACGACAACATTGAAAGCCTGAGCGACTTCTAAGGATTCTATACGTTTCACTAAATTTATTAAATGTGAGCAATTATAATATCTGGCGGTTGTTGCAGAATTATTGATGTTTGAATAATTTATATAAATTTTTCTTGTACTGGTTTCTGCCTTTGGACGGCGACTGAGTTGGAGGACCGCCTTTAAGAATCGTATAAATTCTAGCGTTTACATTAGTCTGCTGCTTATTTTATCGATCTCTATTTATCGAATCAATGCAGCTTAAGATTTTACAACGGTAAACATAGACGAAGACACGTTTGCAGCCATACAGGCATACACATCTGTCTGTGTTTCCATCTATCAAATTCTACTGACAAAGCGATGGTCAATCGAAACCTTCGATAGAAGTGGTGTCGAACCGGAAAGTAAGAAGTTTCTTTCAGAACGTTTTAATTTTGTAGCCTTATATGTACCAATCTGGGAAAAATTCGTTTACTTTAATTCGAATGTGCTTCTAAGACAGACCTGAAGCAGACTTGGAGTAGAGAGAGAGGAAATGTCATTGGTGGAGTTACGAATGGCGACTAAAAAACATTGACGAACCTAACTGATAGATTGGTTGATAATAGCACTACTAGGTACTGCACACATCCTACGTAAATCACTTTCAATACAGTAAAGATAAGTGCATCACAACAAACCTCACCACAAAGCCAAGGCACAGGTAGAGCAGCACTTGGTAGTGCAATGAAAGTACCTGATAAAAATAAGACTACTGAATAATAATGGTAATAAAGTACCAATCATTGGGCTCTCATGGCTTCTGATCTTAACTGTTTGGAAGTGTTATCACGTACATTGTTTAGTCTTGGTATAAAAAACGGGTTGCAGCAAATATTCTGCTCAATATGTGCATCTCTGATCATGAGCAGAAGTAGTGGGGTGGGGGGCATCATATCGATGTTCTGAGAGGAATTCTCTGGATTTGAATAATTCACCTCTGCAAAACATGGGTGTTTTGTTTAACATCCTTAAACATTCCTTATTCAGAGACCTTTTGAGTGAAATGGACTACTCGACGCGAGGAAAATTCTAACTGGGCCCCACCTGCGAGGTCATGCGCTGCTTATCGTGATATGAAATCACCATGTTGCACGCATCTGGTTGTGATGCATGGGCCTGGGGTACCCTTATCAGACGGGTAGTCATGATGGGTATACTAGGTCTCGTATATTTTACCCCAGTCTTACTTTGATGGTATGCCCTGCTCTTTCACAATAATAATAATAATAATAATAATAATAATAATAGTAATTACAATAATAATAATAATAATAATAATAATGATAATAATAATAATAATAATAATAATAATAATAATAACCAAATTCTACGCAACTGTCGCCTATCAATCACACAAGACAATGTGGCACGTATGACGAACATGGAAGCACAGGTGGTGACATAGACGAAGTTTCCAAAAAAATTACTGAAAGCATGATGACAATAAAAGTAAATGAAATTAACGTTTTGATTATGGTTGTGGAAGAATTTAGCAACGAAATAGAAGTATGTTATAGTATGTCATATCTATAGTAAACTCAAGATATGAAATAAAAGAAGTAAACAACACAGCATTACTGTTGTGTAAAGTATAGCCTTTCGGCAAAACGGAAAAGCAGGTGAGAATTATAAAACTTATCTCAAAGAAGATAAAGAAATGTTGATTGAATTATCGAAAGGAAAAAATACTATTAGAAAAGAAATCTTTGAAAGATGATATATATATATATATATATATATATATATATATATATATATATGCATGTATGAATGTATGTATATATATATATATATATGCATGTATGAATGTATGTGTATATATGAAACAAGGAAAAAAAGTTTATCGGAAAACGATATCAGCTAAACTAGTAAACTAGTAAACTAGAAAAGTATAACTAAAAGAAAGAAAAAAAAAAAAGAACCAGCAAAGTAGCCGTGAGAAGCTGAAGTTTTGATATGATGTCAAGTGAATTAAGTATCAGATGAACAAAACTTTTTGAGATAGATGCGTAATTCGTCACTGGGTTATATGTTTCACCTCAGCATATCTAGCTAATGCTGAAATATGGTAAAACGAAAGAAAACAATTTCCCCAAGATTTACATATACACAAGTTTAAACGCAGAAGCACATTAACTTTCATAAGTTTAAACACTTGTAAAAGTACAAACTACCGAAAATCTTCTATATTTAATATTTATGTATTATGCTTATTTGTGGATCTGAAATCCCGAAGGTAATTCACTGTATAACCTTTGAGTTTCATTAAGACATCGCATTTTCAATAACTTGTACATAAAATTTTATGCTTTACTTTTATTCTGTTGCTATTCAAGTTGTTCCACGATGGGACAACGCACTGAACGGTTCAGATAATCAAATCGACCCCATTTCACGTAGCAGGTTATGGTTTTGCTGTAAAGCTAAGTTCTACACACACAAACTAACACAGACTGTCTATCAGTGAGAAACACACACACGCGCGCAAAACATATATATGAATGCAATACACGATCACATGGTCGCATCACATGATCATGTGACCAGCCGGATTTTCAGATGTTGTTACACATCAGTGGTCACATGATTTAACCTTCGAATGCGCCAGCCCGCTGGTTAGGCGAGCAAGTCAACATTCTCCACCACACCTGCCCAGAAACATTACGCGTGCCCCAGTTTGGAAATCGAAACGGCGATTAGGCGATCGCCAGTGGAACTGTCTAACTCATACGTCAATGGCCTACACATGAATGCATTTATATAGTGTGTGTATGTGTATGTATATATACGTATATATATATATATATATATATATATATATGTGTGTGTGTGTGTGTGTATGTGTGTGTGTGTGGGTGTATTTTCGGTAAGTTTCTACACAATTTCCATCGAAGAAATTTCTTCACGGGGCTTTGGTCTACCGGTGGGGTTATATTAAAGACACATGCTAAGGTTCTACGCAATGGCTTGAACTCGAAACCGCGTAGTTATCAAGAGAACTTCTTAATCACATTGGTATTTCGTTATATGGCATTACAGACCTAAACCCTGGAGGAAATAAAAAAAAACAATTCTTTCTTTCTGCTGCAAGACCAGCAATTTTAGGGTAAGGGCTAAGTAAATTACACCGATCTCAGTATTGACTGGTACTTTATTTTAGTGACCCCAAGAAAATGAAAGGAAAGTTGATAACGGTAGGACTTGAACTCAGAACGCAAAGAAGCGGGTGAAATGCTGCCAAGTATCTTGTTGAACGATCTGAAGGTCAGTTCACCGCCTTAGTAGTAGATTAGGATTATAAGCACCAGTTGAATCGATCCAAATCGATTCAAACAGCTGTACCCTTCTTCACCTTTCAGTCCTTGCTTATGTAAGAAATACTGAGTTGGCTTCAGTTGTTGAAAATAGCTACGAAACCTTTCTCTCACCGCTTTAAAATAGAAGGAATGTATTGAAATTGTGGCCCTAGATCTATTGTGTCCGAATAAAAGACGGGATGGTTACAATTAATGTCTTTGATGGTAACTCTGATTTATCAATGCTGACCTCAGGTTTAACAAACACAACGAAATCATCATCATCATCATCATCAGCAGCAGCAGTAGCGGTAGCAACACTACCACCACCACCACCACCACCACCGACGCCGCCGACGCCGCCGCCACCACTACCACCACCACCACCACCACCACCCCGCTGTCATCTTTTTGTCAGCCAAGTACGCTGACATTCTATTTCTTGTTGGAACTCTTAAAACTTCCATTTCAATCTTATCTTACAAACGGGACAGGATCCACTTTCATCCATTGTTACCCTCTTCTACGTTCAATCAATGAAGTATCTTCCATTGAAAACTCTTCAATGTTTACCCGACTATTGTGTATTGACATTTAATTCTATCTTCAGTTTACTATAATAGATCTTACCGGTTGCTCTCGCTTTTATTTGCATCTACCCATTCATCAAACTCCAAGCATCTTGGTACATGTAGTGTATTTATTTCCTTGCATCGCAGAGCAAAAATTACATTACCGTAACCAAAACTTTTCTGTAATAATATCGTGTTTACTTTTTTCTCTTTTGCTTCTGTGCAATGCACAAAATGGCATCTCATAGTCACTGAACGTTATTAAGAAATTAGACACGCCTAAAATTGTTTAAAAATATAAATACCATGCGTATAACAGTGCAGTCTGATTAGAGCAGAAACCCTTACAAAAACTTGCAAATAATACAGAAATACAGAAATTACAGGCGCTGAATATGTACTTCGTTTTCAGCTGTGCTGTCTTCTATTCTTACAAGACCACACACGCAGCTTGTCTTTTTTTCAAATATAAAGATGTGTATCGTCAGTAGTGTTATAAACACAAGGAGAAATACTAATTTATTGCCTTTTCATGTCTGTAGTTTATATAAATGCAGTTGTTTCTCATAGCATTCATATTGCTAAAGAATAACTGGAATAGAAAAAATATTCATAAAGAAACAATGTGAGAAAAACCTTTCTTTCGGCTTGAAAGTATTTCCTTGAAATGATATTTAATTTCGCTAGCAACGTCGACTATATTTATACTTTCACAGTCAGAATAACAGCTGTTATATGAGAGCGCTGATGTTGATGTTGATGTTGATGTTGTCATTTTCAGAATGTAGTTCATTGATGTAGTTATGTATCGTAATGCCTTGATGTTGACTTAGTAGTAGCTTTCTCAGGTGGCAGCATTGTATACCGGAAGCCAAACTGCAACATCTAATAAAGGAAACACAATAGAATATACTTCTATTTTCATGTGTATTTTCTATTTTCATCTATATTATTCATTTTTGCGATGAAGAGAAATCAAAGAGAGACAGACAAAACAACAACTTTCTGTTTTATATCAACCTCACGTGAAGGAGTTAGCGTTAAACTCTATGTGCATTGCTTTTTCATGTTACCGTATGGCTTTTGGATCTAAATAACTATCTGTAGAGCATGCGACAATTCAAACAGTAAACGTCGGAACATCTGTGGTGGATTTTCCACATTTGGAGTGCTGTGTACATTTCGTAGAATATTAGGCTAAAATAAATGTTTTTGCTTAAAATTCGACTTCTTTTTTTATAGAGAAAGCTTCTGCAATTTCATTTGTCTGTTTCAGCAATGAAATATCAGGGAAAAAAGTTGCAGCGAACAAGAAGAGAGACAGCTTAATGAAAGACTATGTTCAAATCCTTTATTGAAACTAAAACATAAGACAGAATATATTGCAGAGGATGGAGTTTGGCAAATAAATATCAGAGCGAAGTGGATAAGTAAGCTTCTCGGGCACGATTCGAGTAATTCTGTTACTTCTGCCCCACCACCCACATGTATGTATATATATATATACGAGTGTGTACCCGCGCGTGTGCGAGTATATATTCATGTTTGTATATATATATATATATATATATATATATATATATATCTATATATATATATATATATATATATATATATATATATATATATAAATATATATACATATATATATTTGTATATATATATATATATATATATATATATATATATATATATATATACGTATACATATATTTATATATATACACATATATATATATATGTATACATATATACATATATATAAATATATATATATATATATATATATATATATATATATATATATACATATATAATATATATATATATATATATATATATATATATATATAATATATATATATATATATATATATATATATATATATATATATATATATATATATATATATATATATATATATATATATATATATATATATATATAATATATATATATATATATATATATATATATATATATATATATATATATATATATATATATATATATATATATATATATATATATATATATATATATATACATACGTGCATTCATATTTCAAAAAAATATTTAGCAAGGAAATGTCCATAGTTTTGTCAAAACATTATTTAATTCTAAGGTCAATTACAACAGTTTTTGAAAATTGAATTTTGAGAGGCATCGAAGACAATGAACGAATGATCGAGCCTTCAAAAACTGATGAAAGTGTTTTGATTGAAGGTGGTCAACAGGTGCGGTTACCACAACTGCATATTTGACTGTTTTGTTGTTAATTAAACACTAATTATATTAAAGTAAAAAAAAAACCATACTAGTTCAGTTAGAATTACTTAATTTGATAACACAAGAAATGAACTGAAACCTTGATTTATAAAACTGCGCTCGTAGCGAGTTGAAGAACATTATTCTGGACATTATACAGGCTGTTCAAAATGTCTGTCCGCAGTAAGTATTTTATAGCAAAATAAATATTTATAAGGTGGTATAAGACTACCAAAGAATATAGTAGACTTTACAAGACTTTAAAATACTTTATAAGAGGTGTTGAAATTGTTCAAGGCGGTGCCCCAGCATGGCGGCATGACTTAGTAAAAGATAGGCGATAAGAGGGTGCTAGAATAGTTATCGTAGTGAGCCCCAAACCTTTACCAATTAATAAGGAGGGGAGATTAATTGCTTTGTATCCATAACTAATCGATTTAAACGTTCGTGCAAGGTTAGACACTCACCACAGAATGAGAAAGGTATGTGAAAGATTTATAATATAAAGGAAGAACCACTCACATTCACAAAAGACCTCCCCCCATCTCCCGCCAACAGAACCGTGGAAATAAATTGCGTTGCCAAATTTGGCAGCCTTTTAAAGGCAATTTTCAAAATGGTGGAACAAAGTACAGGAATCAGCACAAACATTTCGATTTGGAAATAATTAAAAACGGAAATATAGTTGCAATCCGAAAGGATAAGCAACAGTTGTGGCTTTCCGAATCACATGATTCCGAGTTCAGTCCCACTGCCTGGCACCGAGGGCAAGTGTCTTTTACTGTAGCCTCGCGCCAACCAAAGCCTTGTGAGTGGATTTGGTAGACGGAGACTAAAAGGAGCCCGTCGTATATATATATATATATATATATATATATATATATATATATATATATGTATGTATGTATGTATGTATGTATGTATGTATGTATGTATGTGTCTCTGTGTTCTTTATCACTGCTTCAAAGTTGGTGTTGGTGTGCTTAAGTCGCCGAAAAGCGACTGGGAAAATAAGTACTAGGCTTATGGATAGACTCCCTCGACTAAAATGTTTCGAGGTAGTGCCCCAGCATGGTCGCAGTCAACTGGCTGAAACAAGTAAAAGAATAGAAAGAATACAAAAATAGCTGCATTTATTTCTAGGTCAAACCAGATCAAATATCAGATATTACTAAGTATGTAGAGGACCAAATGAAAAGATGTGATCCGTTCGACTGACTTTTGAGGTATGACTAGTGCCTTCAACATTATGGCAAATGTAGCCAGTGTTCAGAGTGAGCAATATTTCCTTTTTAAGACAGTTGAAGCAGTGTGAAAAGAAAAAAAAGATGAAATGGATTTCTCTGCTTGTTGTCGGACGTTGAATCACTACACAGGATCCCTTGTTGCTTCATACTTAAATTAGTTTCGTGAAAAATAATAACTTACTTTCGCTGCAAGGAAGGGCATAAATCAAATTGCTTATTGCCCAGGATGACATAAGTTTAGTTATATATAGGAAGATATGTTCTCTTGCAATAAACTAAATAAATATATCAACAAAGAAAGGCAATAATTTGCTTTTTATCGTCTGCAGTAAAATTCTTCTTTGGCATTTTCGTAATTAAAAATCCGAAGAATAATGCAATCCAGTTACATAAACAATAATAAGTTCGAACTAGTCATGATAACTGATAAATATTCTTTGGAATAATACTGGAAGTCTAAAGTCATTATAGAAAGAGTTAATAGCATTTTGGACGAAAAAAGTGTAGAAGCCAAAGAAAAGCGTTTTGAGAAATTACTTTATTAAATCATTGTTAATAGAAAACAGATAAGACAATGCACAAAGCTTGAGTCTGATATTACAGATTACTGTAGAAGTCTTTCTAGCAATCATCTGGATTGTAAATGGCCAAATTGTACGATTGTTTTACTTCAACTATAATGTTACAAGGAACAATACCGTCACCAAGCAGTGCTTGCCAATTCATTATGTTAAGTGGAAGGAAATTTATCAAGCAAGAAGCAAACAATGTACGCGATCGTCTAGATGCATGTTTCTAAAGATTGCGAGGTTAGAAGTTAATTTATTTTAAAGTGAAGGACAGAGGCAAAATCTGTAGATGACAGAATGGTTTGTTACGAATAGCCCAAGCTATCTAGTAAGTAGGTGGGTATATTTGATGGAGAGCCTGATGAAGTGGTTGTAGTTGAAACCAATTACTTTAGTAAATTGTATTGGACAGTTCAATTCAATGTCATTCGATATCAAATGCTGTTCACATTTCAACTAATTTATATGACATTTCCAGAAACTTCTGCAGATGCTTGCTATTTTATTTGACACCAGATAAAACAAACTGATGCAGATGGTTTGGTTAAAAGAAAGAAAATAATAAACACAAGTACACAACTCCCAAATACCTTCCAGTATGGCCTTCCTCTTAGAATAATATATCACAATTTTATTTAGCTTCAGTTACATGCTTCGATATCGAAACAGTTTCGTGATCTGGAAATTCAATGAGTCATACATCACGTGATATCAAATTTCTGCCACGAACAGTAACACATTGAACTATATTGATCATCGTAACGCATTGATTGGAGCTATTGTAATCATGCCAAAGAATTCGTTACATTGAAGCTAGAATGCATCCGCAAATAGCTTAACAATGATATATGCCTTCTATTTGGAACACACAGGAGTGTGATTTGAGGAGATTTGATTATTACTTTTAGCAGATTGAACAAAAACTCCATTGGTAGTAACATGAGCACCAGTGATCGACTGAAGTGAATGCAACCTAATAAACCCATGGATACAACGAGAGAAATCATTATTAAGAGTCGTTCATGTGAAATTGTTGCCAGTTATTCCTATTAAATATGGTACAAACAGCTGTAAGAGAATTATTTTTAATTACGTTTTACTTTTTTTCGTAATTACATATGTAATCATATTTATTAGTAATGATTATGTTTAAATCATTCAGAATTACACCCATTATATTTTAATGGGAATTAATAGTTTTTCTTATTTGCTAATTTTTTTAATTATTATATTTTTTTTTCATAATTTTTATGCCATTATATATTTTGATAATGGCATTATTTCTGTGAAGTGATATTAAATGTTTTGGATTTGAAAAGATATTTATATAATAAGGTCATACACGAGTGTTGCAAGAAAAATTGTCTGACATTTTTGCAGTAGTAGAAGTAGCAGTTCCGTTGGGATGAAAACTGTTGGCCAATATTAACAGTTGGAAACATTTTTTATGCTACCTTTTTACATACAAGTAAATAATATTGTATTAAAAAAGAAAGGTAAAAAAAAAAGCAAAAAGACATGAGTATAGCGATAAAAGTATTGAGAAAGGAAGTGAGAGAAATAGAGAGAAAAAGAGCAAACATTATTGTTTCTAAATGGTTTTCTGATTCACCTTCTGGGAGATATTTTTTGTACAACTTTTTGTGAGGATTTATATAAAGTCTGTTCTTACTTAATGTCAGTTACGCCAAGTGTTTTCTTCTGTGACTGTGATGTCTTTTAGGGTTTCTAGTAGAGCGATTTCAGTTTTCTTTACTCGATTGCTCTTTGTAAAACAGGTATCATAAATCGATCCTAAAAAATAAATAACAAGTGCATACATCAATACTTGCATTAAAGACAAGATTTCTTTGTACAATATATTGTTTCACTTCTTTCAGCTGAGATAGTGAAAACCGAATTCTAACAGAACAAATCCATGTAAGAGATTTTCTTTCACTTTTACAACATTTCCAAACAATGTATTTTCGTAATGTCGTATTTTATTTACTGTTTTCCTACGATATTGTTCTGTATTTAAATCTAAACTATAATGTCACTTTTTTACCTTTTTCTGAGCATCAATAAAATAATGTGCAATACACATGTGAGATAAATTACTATAAAATTCTCCGGGTGTATTTATTTCATGCGCAAAAGTATCAACAGAAATCGAGTAATAATAATATTTATCAGTAAGTAAATCGGATTGCGGGACTCTGTCCGAAATATTAGAAACAAACTTATTCTAAATGTGAACTTACAGACGCAGGTTATCACTAGTTTCTGTAACTTTGATTGTTTCAGTTCAGCATTTCCAAGAGCTAAAGTACATAAAGTGT
>NC_142936.1:96524573-96547073 GCF_046866305.1 Octopus bimaculoides | reverse complement strand
TATATATATATATATATATATATATATATATATATATATATATATATATATATATATATATATATATATATATATATATATATATATATATATATATATATATATATATATATATATATATGCAGGCATACACGTGTGTGTATATATGTATGTATAATTTGTGTGTCCATATACATCTGTGAAGTCTGACTCCTAGAAACATGATCGTCTTCGAAGATGGTATAAAGAAAAAAGATAAACATTATATTATGTACAGATTTCAATATATAGGATTATTTTAATTTCAAGTTCATTATTGTTTCAGCTGCACTTTATATATATATATATGTGTGTGTGCGTGTGTGTGTGTGTATTTATATGTGCGTATGCGCGTGTGTCTGTCTGTGTATGTGCACACACACATACATATCTTACATGCATATATATATATATATATATATATATATACTCATATATATAAATGTATATATATACATACATGCATACATATATATATATATATATATATATATATATATATATATATATATATATATATATATATATATATATATATAGCATATATGCGTATATGCTATTTATATGTGTATGTGTGTGTGTGTGTGTGTGTGTGTGTGTGTCTGTGTGTGCATAAGAAAATGTAAGTTTACATCGATGTCTTTACGTGACATCTTACATTATTCAGTTGAAACATCAAAGAGATGCTATTCAATATTGGGAGATGCTTTGGAAACATACCATTCTACACAGTGAATCAAAAAACACACCGAAACATTATTTTATTGTTAATTTAAAGAAAAAAAATATTTCTTTGTGAAAGATGATGCTATATTATGAAATATTTCCTATAAAAATAAGGTCTCCATTCTATATAAGGTAAAGTTTTTGTGAATATGTCAGGTTTTTTACCGACGTTATATCGTATCATGTCTGACATAAACATCTTTGGAATAAAGCTCATAAAACTGAATATGTCACGACTGACTGCAGAAATATAGACATTTCGAAGAAATATTCTTTTGCCAATACTGACATCGGACACTCAGTAAAGGAATTTTCAAGAGTTATATTTAATATCTACTATAACAAATATTTTAGAATACTAGAATAGTTCTTTGTTTTATTCTTTCATTGTCTTACTAGTTTGAGACAGAAGGTGAGGCCGTGTTGGGGTACCACCTTTTAGTCTGATTAGTTTTCTTTCCGTTGAAGTAACGAGTTGGGTGTCATAGAAATATGACTTTATAAATGACGTTCTGCATTGGTATCGATATGATATATCGTTCTGATTCATAGTAATATATGTTGTCTTTTAATATAAATTATAATAATTTTATAGACAGGATTTCACGTGATCATGCATATCATCTCATATTATCAACTCCAACCCTGGGTATTGTAGTCTCTTGTCCTAAAACTCACAGGGCCACTCACACGCTTTCCATGTCCAATAAGTGACCGGGGTCAGCACGCAAATCCATGAAAATTTTACTAATTTATGGCTCATACAACTCGAGCAACGTGAAATGAAGTGTTTTTCTCAAGAGCTGAACGCACTGCCTGGTCCGAGGATAGAAACCATGATCTTATGAACATGTGTGGAAGACCATACGCTTTCACTTCATAATGTGATCCGATTCTAGTTAACCAACGTTTAAACTGTGTTCTGTGATTATGAGGTACCCTATATATCTAAATTTTAAATACTATTTATTTCCAGTTAAATATGTTGCACTCTCAATGCTTTCGAACTAATACTCAAATCCTTTTACGTTATCGTAAATTTCCACCACTGCCTAAATTCTCATTAATAAATCCTTTACAATGAATTAGCAATCGATCAAAATCGCTGTGTGTAATCTTCCATCCAAATCTAATGACTACGAGCTACTTGTGATATTCAGGCATCGATCAGTTGTTGACTTAAATTAAATTTGAAATGCACCCCCACCGCTGCCTGTCTGTTATTTCTGATGTTTCTTTGAATTCGAAGAAATTTATGATAACTTCTTCAATGCTATCACTTAAGACAAATCAAGGAAATTATTGAGCCATTTAAAATTTGCATCTTTACAACGGAAAAGGTTATGGATCATTCCAGTTCTTAGAGCTACAGCTTTCTCATTTCCCTGTGAGGACAAATTGTTGATTTATCAGGTGACACGAATTTTAATTAAAATGAATTTAAATATTTTATAATGTTTGCATAATTTTGTTACTGCAAATTTCAGCAGTAATTTTCGTGCTCAAAATATTTTAAATACTTTTCAAAGACCTTATGTCTTTCGACAAAACAGCCAAGTCAAGGAAATAAATTATTCCTTTTTTGCGAGATGTTTTAAATTAAACGATCATTAAAAGTTGCTTGTATTGATGTTTTTATACAAAAAAAAATGAATTACATTTTGAAATTTAAATATATATTTGTTCCATTGTTGATATGATTTAAGGAACGGTGTGTTATTTTCTAAAATAAGTAAACGGACATTTGACTTCCTGCGCTGCTATTACTGTAAGCACTCAAATATGGATGTCACATTATCTTCAACCAAACTGAACACTTTGAAGTTTGGGATTCTCTTACCTCTTCTTCTTGGCAAAAGCTATAATTGTTTGGCCCTAAGGCCTTCCATTTTAGGTGGGCTTGCTATTGAAGGCGTTCAAGCTGTGACCATTCTATCTTTAAATAATGTTTATCGATGTGTTTAACTTAGTGGGTTGAGTGATACAATCACGATCGCAAGATCGGGTTTTCTATTCTCGTATCGGTCGAGGTGTCGTCTTCTTGAGCAAATCACTTTATTTCACGTTGTTCCAGTTCGCTTAGCTCTAAATGAATAACCCTGCGAAGAAGATATGGGGTCCCGTACATGACCTTGTAGGTGGGGCCCAGTTAGAATTTTCTTCAGGTCGAGTAGCCCATCCTGCTCAAAAGGTCCCTGAATAAGGTTTGTTTAAGGATGTTCAGCAAAACATCCATGTTTCCAAAGGTGAATTATTCAGACCCCAAAGAATTCCTCTCAACACATGCCTTGGGTATATGGTGTGGTTTGCTGTGATGCTCTTATGGTTACTGTATTGAAAGTGTTTTGCGTAGGATATGTGCAGTGCTCAGTAGTGCAATTTTCTGTATGTTATTATTATTATTATTATCATTATTATTATTATTATTATTATTATTATTATTATTATTATTAGTATTAGAATTATTATTTCATTGCCTTTGCACTGCTTCTAACGCTGGAGATGTTCTATGGTGTCAGCTGTTCACTGCCAGCGATGAACGAAACACCCATATTTCCAGGTGTGAATAATTCAAGACTGGAAGGATTCCTCTCAACGCATGGCTATGATGCTCCCTCACTACTTCTGCTTCCGGTCAGTGATGCACATGTCGTCAGCCACTAAGGAACGTGCTCAACTGGTTAAGATCAAGCAACTGAGAAGCAAACCTGTGGTATTGAGCAGAATATTACTCACGGGCCTTAATCCTGTTTGTAGTGCTGTGGAAAAAGAAGTAACAAAATTGAATATGAGCTATATCTGTTCCGTCCTCCTAACGCAACGGAAGGTCTCTCGGATGCAAGTTTATTCTGAAAATGTTTGCTTGGGTCAGAGATTGGTATTCGTGTTATACGTGAGGAATTTTTATTTAGGATGGCCGGATGCTGGTTGAATTTCATCCCATATTAGTGGGCACATGTGTCTATGTGTTTCGTTTGTGCTGTGGTGTTTAGGAACCCGGTAAAGGCAAGTAGCAGAAGACTCTCCAGACTATCTTCAAGTATAGAGATTTCTGATGCTGGCGCGTACTGCAATCCACCTCTGGCTGCTCCTAGCAGTGTAAAGGATAGAATCAATTAGATGCCAGACCGCAACTCCACCGAGAGAAAACGCCACCAAAATATGTTGTGGTTCAGACACCCCTTTCCTTGAAAACTTGTGTGGTTAAGATTTTTTTTCATCCTTGTGGATAAGCAATTTTCTCTGTATGAAATTATTGGTCAGTTAAAATGTTTAAGAGGCATATCTTAAGAGCTTCCTTTAGCTGTGCTCTTCTGTTAAAAAATGATATCAAGAGGTAGGCCCACGCCTGTGTCAGGACGCTCATGTTGAGATAACACAACGTCTCCTCATAATCGAAATAGAGAGGCACAGACACTTTAGCTTGAATGCTGTTCAAGTCTTTAGATATAAGACCATCAATCGTGAAAGCAAAGGAGTTAGTCGACACCACCGACCCCAATATTTGATTTTTAATTTATTTTATCCTATTTGGAGGGATGAAAGACAAAGTTAAAATGAAGGGACTTTGAACTTAGACGGTAGAGTGCTCGGACAGATGCTACAAAGCAGTTTGAACGACGCTATAACGATTTTGCTACCACGCAACCCTATTGTGCCAGCTATATAATTTTATTACATCTAGATTTAAAATATTTAAAAATAAATGAATTAAAATAAACTAAAAATTAAATTTTTTAATTACCTTTTGAACTGAAAACATTTACATGCATTCGTAGCTTCGATATGAAAACGCTTTTATTGTTACTTATGAAACTCAAGTTTTTTTCTCGCTCAAATAAATTCTGGAATTACACATTCCGGAATGAAATACGTGATAACAATAACATATATTGAAACGCAGTGTAAATGGAAATGTGGAAAAAATAAATTTAATTTCTAAATACGAGGTTAATATTCTGAAAAATTATTATTTGAGAAACGGAGATGTAATTTAGGAAGATCAACAGGTGATAAAATTCATGAATATATAACACTTTATCGACCAATTTGATCAAAATCATTAAGAACGGAACGCACAATGTATATATTGTGGCAGCAAAATAAAAGTAGATAATAGAAAGCTAATACTTTTCAAAGAGTGGGTTAAAGACAAAAAAATAATAATATCAAATAAACGGGCGTTGGTATAGTTATGACGGTAAGAAATTTTGCTTTGCAACTACGTCGTTTAAGGTTCTATCTCACAGTGCATCATCATCATCATCATCATCATCATCATCATCAAGTGCCTCCTACCGTAGACTCATAGCCTCACTCGAGTTGACCATTGGATATGCAGAAATATGCTCGTGTATATATATATATATATATATATATATATATATATATATATATATATATATATATATATATATATATATATGTATACACACACATACACACACACGAACACACACACACACACACACACACGCGCACACGCATGCATATATGTATATATATATATATATATATATATATATATATATATATATATATATATATAGGCACAGGAGTGGTCATGTGGTAAGAAGCATGCTTCCCAACTTGTTATATTTCACGTTCGGATGACCTCTATTCAACTACTCCGCCGTCTAGACTTCTTCCTCTATATCTGCGTATTAGGCTAGCCTACTTCGTCGTCTTGGGGCGTCGACACAACACAACCACATGGTTCTGGGTTCAGTTCCACTGCGTGGCAACTTGGAAAACTGTCTTCTTCTATAGCCTTGGGCCGACCAAAACCTTGTGAGTCGATTTGGTTGACGGAAAGTGAAAGAAGCCCGTCGCATATATATGTATGTATTTGTGTGTCTGTGTTTGTCACCCCCACCATCGCTTGACAACGGATGTTGGTGTCCATACATCTCCGTAAAGTACTAGGCTTACAAAGAATAAGTCCTGGGGGTGTTTTGTTCGACTAAAGGCGGTGCTTCAGCATGGCCGCGGTCAAATAACTGAAACAACAAAAAGAGAAAAAATGAACATATATATATATATATATATATATATATATATATGTGTGTGTATGTATGTATGTATGTATGTATGTATGTATGTGCATGTATCTATCTATCTATATATATATATATAGTTATGTATGTATGTATGTATATATATATTATATATATAAGGGAGTGTATTTATATGCACGTTTATGTGTGTACATGCAGAAATCTGCACACATATACACACGCACACACATACACACACACGCGCACGCACACACACACACACACACACACACACACACACACACACGCACACAGAAGGTCGATTGTGTATCTGTTCTAGTTACGTTTACCTGCATAAACTTTGTGTTTGCGATTCAATAAAACGGTATCAATGAAATATTTTCCAGACCGTAATAAACACTGCGATCGATATCAAGAAACAAAAACCTTGAAAAATAGTGCTCAAGCATGGCCATGATACAATGATTAAATGCGTAGGAGTTACTCAGGGAGAACTAGGAGTTACACGAAAAGGAAGAGTCAATTCTGGATTCCGGATTTTGTAAAAATATTTCTTCCCATTCAGTTGTGTCGGCAACAGACGTTCTAACGCAGCCACTCCCACGTATTGCTGCCAAGTAGGATAATTACCTTAATTAATATATATGATTATGTAGAAATGAACCTGTTTGGAAATCTTGCCTGGAGGAGTGTATAACATTATAACACCATTCTATAATTCCTACATTTGTGAGATGTACGTAAGAAAAGTAAACAATAGACAAGTTTTCCTAGTTTAAATCATTGATTTGTAAAAGTGTCATATCTAAGATAAAGGTGATAAAGTTGAGCAAAGAAATGTATTTCTGTTTCTTTTAGAGATACCAGGAGTGGCAAACGTTTTTCCAATATGTTTTGTTCATCTTAATTATAACGATCCGATTAGCAATGGTATTTATTCATAAGCACGCAATTCGTCACATTAGCTAATTTGTTTATCACCATGATATGTTTTAACAAATGTTATTATCGCAAATTCATATTACTAATTAATTACTGCCATTCTTTAATTTAATTAATTTATGATTCAATTTCTAGCTGGGGAATATTTACTTTTGATAGTTTCATGTAAATCATTTTTTTAAAGAGGTGTTTAGCTGTTTTGCTACTGTTTACAATGATTGATACATCATGCCACTTCCGCTTCGAAAATAACAGCTAATTTTCCTATCATTACAGCTGTAATAACATGAAAATGTTTATCCAAGTATATGGACGCAATCAAATTATCGACTGGTCCTCATTGTCTCTCAAGTCTCTCGACATAAGTACAAATATATACAAACACAAACATACTTATATAAATTCATCATATACTTATATATATGTCGATACACTACTTTATATTATATACATACATACATAAATATATATACACACATATATATATATATATACATATATATATATACATATATATATACATATATATACACACACACATATATATATATATATACGTACATATATATACACATATAAACATACATTATATACATACAAAACTGCACATATACATACACACAAATTCATATACATATAAATATATATATACGTATATATATATATATATATATATATATATATATATATATATATATATATATATATATATATATATATATATATATATACACATATATACGTATATAGGTATATATGTATATATGTATATATATAGATTTATGCCTGTATCTGGCTGTCTATGTTTATGTCTTGTTCTTTCATTTTCGTTCATGTCTCATCTTGTTTGTTTTCGTTTTTGCATCATCTTTTTATTCCTCTCAATATTTTGAACATTACAAGGATTTTTATTGCCTTGTTATCAAAACACAATTCTCGTCGTATAAGTATCCAGATGTAATGAATTCAAAACACATCATGCATACAGTTATACCGTTATTAGCTAGTGAATACACATTATACATGTATGTGCAAGCGGGCGCGAGCACACACACACGAACACACACGCACATGTATATAAAAGAAATCTCACACCACATACACTCATACACACATACACTTATACATAGAAGTATGTATGCATGTATGTATGTATGTATGTATGTATGTGTGTGTGCATAAGTAAATCATGCGGGTATGTAAATGTACAATTCTAGCAGGTTTTTTTTTATCAAAGTGGCAGTGCTTTTTAATTCGAGTCATGTCAGCGTTTGGGGCCATGCATTATCTAAAGATCACAGATAACTTGGCGTCTGCATACGTCAACAGGTTCGTGATCGTTCAGTAAACGTGAGCATTGGTCAACTGCTCAACTCTATAAATGTCCCTTCGTGTTTTGCCGTTCATAGAACTTTAAAACCGCCACTTGCAGGCTGCAAGCTAATATGGATTGGTACTATGTACATGCCTTCATTAATTGGTTTACAGGGGCTAGTGTAATAGTGAACAGATAAAGATAACTTCTCGGGCCCTTTACACTTGAGCTAGCGGAACATCCAATACGTGACAGCAAAAGAGGGAAATGGTTGTTTAGTAATCAGTTGGTGCTCATTACGGCTGAGTAGACTAGTGGTAAGGTGAATTCAAGTGCCTTGCTCTAAGACAATGCATCGCCCAACAATTACACCTACACCGTTATGATCGTGAGCCGAAAGGTGGTGAGCTGGCAGAGTGGTTAGCACGCTTGGCGAAATGCTTGGCGGTATTTCGTCTGTCTTTACGTTCTGAGTTCAAATTCCACTGAGGTTGACTTTGCCTTTCATCCTTTCGGGGTCGATAAATTAAGTGCCAGTTGCATACCGGGGTCGATCTAACCAACTGCCCCCAAATTTCAGGCCTTGTGCCTAGAGGAGAAAATGATCGTGAGCCGAATAAACTTGACGCTATTCTCATACTTCTGTGTCTGGCAAATGTTTCATCTGACTATATATTTCTTTTATTTTAAACTCTCTCACCATTAAAGTAATCACAACTGGACCTTTTTTCTGAGTCTTTACGTATTAACGAATCTAACAATATAACGGCAGATCTGTGGTGTAACTCCGGTTTGTAGAGCGATGCGATTGAGCATTCTCGAGATCGAAATATGTACTAATCTCTTTCAATCCAAACAGAGGAAGAAGAAACGTTGACATTCGTTGTTTTTCCAAGATTGTTACCAACATTAATGGAGTGGAACAACTACAATAAAAACACTGAACATCAGTTAAAGAACAGATTCACCGAGTGAGCACATCTATTATACAATTTCTTAGGAGTAAATAACTTCCAACTCTATACATTTCTAGTTAGAATCTGACGATAGTGGATTCAGTACAAAAACGGTAGGAATGTAAAGAGTCTATAGAAGTGCTGAATAAATAGCAATATATGTTATTTCGTGTACTGGGTGGTGTTTAATCCTCCAACGCAATTCTCAACGGCTTCTCAGCCTAACAAAGCATATGTAGCAGACGGTGAGCTGGTTCACAGCTGATTTCATTCAATGACCATTACTGCTGTTTTGATCTTTCATGTTTGTAATTATCATCTCACATTCGGAAATATATTATTCTCACCCTTCTGAGGATGGTTGATACCTTTTTCATAACTCTATATCTTCAAATAATAATAGTAATAGTAGTAGTAGTAGTAGTAGTAGTAGTAGTAGTAGTAGTAGTAGTAGTAGTAGTAGTAGTAGTAGTAATAATAATAATAATAATAATAATAATAATAATAATAATAATAATAATAATAATGATAAACGAGATCGTGTATTACAATCAACTCACTTTACAATTAAGTCGTAAGCCGGTGATGTTTCTGAAAGTCATAGGAGAAGTGGAACCGCAAGAATTGTTAAATTTTGTATTGAAGGTAATTTTGTATATATGTATGTATACGATGAATCAAAAGACAAATGTTAGACCGGTGTTAATATATATATTTGTGTATTAATTTCATGTAGGTTTTTCTCTATTTTATAAACAACCCACTGAAGTATTTCATTTACTCTTCATTCATATAATTCTCTTCTTCATCGCAATTTACTATTTAATATGTATTTATTTACCCATTATTACCCTAATTATACTTACATATTATTTCTTACCCACTAAAACAACCTGTAATCCCTTAACTTAGGCATATACCATTATTAGCCATAACTAATATTTTTCAGTCAGCTGTGACGATTCTAAAGTACAACACATAAACAACCAAGGGTATATATTTTTTCATACCCCTCTGAAGAGATTTCCCCCCCCCCCCCCCAAATCATTTTGATAATATTTATTTAATCATTATTGGGCTTAATTGAAACAGCTGTAAGGGACTATGTTTGATTTTTGCTGATAATAAATCTTTATCAAATGCTATATCTCCATTTTCTTAGTTTTCATGTATACATACATACATACATACTACATACACACACACACACACACACACACACACACACACACACACACACACACACACACGCATATATATATATATATATATATATATATATATATATATATATATATATATACGAAGGGAATTACGCGGATAAACAAATTGAATATATTGAATATACCAGTTTGGATATGAAATGCAAAACATGTATATTTATATACAGGCAAAACGAGAGAAAGCAAAAGATGGAGACTTTCCGACGATGAATATTTGAATATAAATTTAAAGATATTTATATGAATAGATTCAACTTATACAGGCGACAGAAAAAAATTGAACCTCTCCGCATTATGATCTTTAGTGTATAATCTTCTCTACCTTGAAGAGAGGGTAGCTCGATTTATCCTATGCTGATTGCTCCAGTTACGCTGTATATTGTGATGACCTACATCTGCCAATATTATGATGGACCAGCAAGCCCCCAGAAACAGCTGTTGGACTAATACCATCTTACAACCTTCCCATTAAGTGTCTCTGTCACTCATACTCTGTGTAAGTTTGATCTGTTAATATAAATATGTATATATTATACTTAGATATTCGTCGTCTCCACCTTTTGCATTCACTCGTTTTGTGTGTATGCATTTAAACATATTTTGTATTTCATGCCCAAACTGTTATATTTCATATTTCTAATTTGTTTATCCACAAAATTGCCTCTATATCTGATCAACTTCATCCGTCTCACAGCCAATCTTCACCCATTGGAATTGATCCCCTGTAAACACACGGGTGTTTAAGTTTTAACCATTTCGGAACTGCTAACTGTCTTCTATAATGAGACTTCCAGGATCTCATCTGTTCACCATAATATATATATATATATATATATATATATATATATATATATATATATATATATATTATATATATGCCTGTATGTATTACGTACGTATATGTACACACATACACACACACACACACACACACACACATATATATATATGCATACATACATTGTATATATGTGTATATGATTAGGTTTACAATATATATACAATACACATATACTATAAATATACATATACGTACAATATATCAACAATATACTATAGATATACATTTACGTACACATGTTTATAGTCTATATATATATATATGCATATATAGAGTTATACACATATACATACACATACACGCACATACACACACAAACACACACACACATACACACACACACACACACACACACACACACACACAGAACGTATGCATGCAATGATGCAAAGCTGTATCACAAAGCGAGAGATATTGATAAAACATTTCTTGTTATTTTCACATCCTTTTCACTCGCTATTGTGAAAGCTGCTGCTATAGAGAACGCTACGCATTCAATGGAAGATAAAAGTTAATTTAGACGAATCATATTTGGACATGGCTACGAGATAATTAGATTAATAACAAAGAAAAAGAAAAACTAAACGAATTTTGATCAGCAGAAATAAAATAAATCAATTAAAAAAGTTTGAAATGTCAATTTAAACTTGGTGTTGTCGTTATATACACACGAACTGTCTTAAAATTGCCTACACAAATACTTAATGTAGCACGTAGATCTATGATATAACGTTCTCAGTGACAACACTGCGTGCAAAAGTTTAGAAAAAATAGGCAAAACAAATAAAAGGACGAAAGAAATTTATTGCGAAGACAATCTTCGAGTTCTTACGTGAGGAATTTAAGAAAGATTTTGTACTTGCTAGAATAGGTGGTGCCTTTAAGGCGCTATACTATCTTAGGATCTGAATTGTGCTTTATCTTATTTTCTGTTACTATGAGCATATGTGGTGAGATTGTTTTTAAAAATAAAAACCGGCGTACACATGGTTATGTTGTTTAAAACGCTCGCTTCATGAGCACGTTGCTTCAGTTTCGGTCCCAGCTGTCTTTTACTGTTGCCTTCAGTATCTCCTGAATGAGACTTGCTACATGGTAATTCTGCTTTCTGCACATGTATTTGTAAGCATTTATCTTTGTATTTGCTTTGATACAGTTTGAAAAGCAATGTTATTCTGTGCATGCCCCGTCTTTAGTGGCTCAACGGAAGAAGGTATAAAGGAAACGTACATGACTTAGAAAACTACGAGGCTGCACTAATACGAAGAATCAGTTGAGTAAAATAATAAAAACAATAAAAACAATAAACATATTGAAGTAGCCATTAGGCAAAATATTATTCGTGATCCGTCAATCGATTTATGGAAATAACTCCAGTCACAGAGATTCAGCATGTCTAGCATGTGTTTTGTGTTCGGCATTTTATCACTGCAAAATATGTCTAACAATGAAATGAAAAGCAGCCTCGCTGTCAAATGTTGTAATATCCAAATAGCCATGCCCTATTATTATTAAAATTATTAAAATTATCATCATCATCATCACCATCATCATTATTATTATTATTATTATTATTATTATTATTATTATTATTATTATTATTATTATTATTACTTTTTATCACAGTTTTGTTTGAACTCTTGGAGTCTTGCATGCATAGTGGGCTTGCTACCTGCAGCCTACGGTATCATACCCTTCGTTCTTTTCACCTATCTAATACTTCCCTGATTATTCTGGCCATGCCAAGGAGGCAACACTTTTGTAACAGTTCTAATGGACATTCTATTCCAATTTCCTTTATATTCCTCTTGATACCTTCTGGTACTGTTCGCAAGGACCCGAAATAATTGGCACCAACTTCACCTTTTTCATTTTCCATAGCCGGGCCTTTCGTACTTAAGACGGTTGTATTTATCTATTATTTCGTCTTCCTTCTTGACCATTCATGGGTCAAAGGGCCATGCAGCATCAACTACACAGTACATGTGGTGCATCTTGTCGGCCTCCATTAGGTCCGGTCTGTTATGCTGTAGCATCTGATTTGTTTGGATTGGGAAATCCCAGAGGATTTTGCTTGTCTCCGACTCCACCACTCCCTGCGGTTTGTGCTTGCCTCCTTTGGCTCCATGTTACCATGCTACCATGTTACCATGCTACCATGTTACCATGCTACCATGTTACCATGCTACCATGTCTTGCCTCTCTCTAGCCCAGCACTTTTTGCACAGTTTCATACTGTTTCATATAAGGCTTCTCGTGCTTTCTGCCACTCCATACATTTCCATTGTTCTTATTGTCCAGGAGTGTGGTATCATACCGTATGCTTTGCGATAATCAACCCATACCATGCTGAGATTTGTGTGTCTTCTCCTGCAGTTCCTGATAATTAGATTATCCATTAAGAGCCAATTCTTCGCTCCTCGGCTCCTTTTTCTGCACCCTTTCTGTTCAGTGAGTAGTGGCTCATTTTCTCCAAGTATCTCTACAGTTCACCGGCCAATTCTTCCAATATCACATCAGACACTTTACCTCGCATTATTTTTATTCTTTCCAGCATTATTCTTACGCTCTCGTTCTGCCATTCCCCCTCCTCTCAATCAATCAACATGTCCTAAATGTCTTTTTAACTTTGCTCCGCACAAACGGAAATGGGAAACTCTGAGTAGTAGTTTGTCAAGATTTTTTGGGGCTTTAATAAAAGTACACACGCGTGCTCGCGCACACACACACACTCACACACTCACACACACATACATGGAGGTGTGTGTGTGTGTGTGTGTGTATGTGTCTGTGTTTGTCGCTTTATACTGCTTGACTACCGCTGCTTGTGCTTTAACAACTTCGTAACTTAACGGTTCGGCAAAAGCGACGCGTTAGATGCATTCGACTACAAGACGGTACTCCAGCATGGCCGAAGACAAATGCCTGTAAAAAGGGAACGGATTCATAGGTATAAAAATATTCTGTATATTTCTGTTTAATTTACTTGGTGTTTGTGAATCCGAAACTATGTTTATTAGTAGAAGCCACCATCCCTAGAGTACTGGGAAGTGGTACCGAACGCATATCCTGCGGGTTCTGATGCAAAATTGTTTATCGTATTGTCAAGTCTGCTCTATTTAACGGCGTATTTCACAACGGTTATAGTTTGAATTTACCGACGCCAGTAGCTGAGAATAAAGAAATACAAACAACAACACAGACAAGATTTGAACCCGGATCCATTAAAAATCGAACAGAAGACGATGTAGTACATCTTTTACGTGGGTTTTTCTAATCTCTACGCCAACGCAATTGAATATAAATAAGTATACACGATGATAAGTGCTTGCAATCTTGCGTTTTTTTTTTGTAATGTTGTCTTATTCACATTGTTTACAGGGAAAACGCGACCTGAAATGTGACATTGAGAAGATAACATTGATTATAGTCTAGGAAGAGATTATTAATGCACACGAAGTTAAATATATATATCATCCACAGAAATGTATGTTATTAACCAATATATCTTTGTGCATTTCTATATAGATCTCAGAATCGATAAACTAGCGATATTAGGCTTTTATATCCAGTAAGAAGTTATCTATGTATTCTCAATTTTCGGTCTATATGACAAATATAATCACCATACACTTGCATCTATATACTAAGCACACATATACATATATACATATGTGTTTGTGTGTGTATGCTTGTATATATGTATGTAAATGTATAGGGTTTTCTATAGATAAATATATACTCACATATGTGTAGTGCAGTAATTGGTTCTTTAACTATTACCACTATGTTTTTGACAATTTCATAAGAATTTTAATGAAACGACGATTCAATGAAATGTCTCGGAAATAATTCTTTACGCTTTTTTTTTTCTTAATTCAACTTATGTACAAAGAAATTCAATTGATTTCAGGTATAAATGTTTCATTCTTATTGGTTAGGGAAATATGTGTGATAACTTAGAAAGGCTTCTTCCTAAAATATACTTGTTTCATGTGAAATCATGAGATGACAAAGAGCTGTTTGATAATAGCTATGAATACGTGGGAAATGGGATTTATCAGAGTGACAAACATTGAGTAATATGTTTTTTTTTAAATTTTCAATTAAGAGAAGGATGCCTGATAAACAATTTAAAAGTGTATGTAGTTATCTAATGAAGAAAAGCAAAATGGGCAAAATATGAAGCCAATTAAACATAAAGATTGTAGGAAATAGAAAGCAGAAGAAAATTCGTTAATTATATGTTATTCAATCAACGCATGTTAGGGAACTGAATATTCAACGATAATTAATCTGAGTAAATTTGTGAAGTAATGGACTAGCTTTTTTCAAAAGGTTGCATTCATTTCTTGTGATATAATCAACACAGAAAGGTTGGGCAGAATTTAGGTTCCTGAGATTCCTTTGAAGTTAATTAGAACCTTGTAGGATCTAAATTAAAATTATTTGAGCAGCACAAATACATCACCATATATGTGGTATTGATTTGAACCTAATTTGAGCGCGTTTCACCCTACATACCTATAAATGTCATTTCTCTCACTGATGCCTTAGGCCTTGTAATCAGATTGATATGAGCTTCTGCCACATTTAACTGTGCTAAGTAAATGATTAACAGTAAGCGATCGTCAGTTTTAATCAAGGGAGGCGTTGGCCTCTGCTTGCAAAGCATCGTTGATTGTAGTTCCACAATGCATCATAGCTATCATATTAAGTCATTTCGTGACACCAATTCCTTACACTGAAATGGTTTCGGTTATTTGAGTTTGACGTATTGACACGGACCATGTAATGGATGAAATAAAATAATTGTTGTGTTTTAACTCATAGAAACAGCATACGGAACCGTTAACTACGGAATTGTATCAAATTTCAAGTCAAAAGCATATATAGTTGCTTGATTAGGATATCTATATCTGGTTAGAATCTCTATATCCTTTATATATAAAGCTCGAACCGTATCTCTCAGTTACTGCGAAATTAAAATCATGGAAAGTCCTTAGTCCATACATACATACATACATACATACATGCATACATACGTGCGTGTGCGCGTATATATATCGTTTAATGTACACAGTATGTAGTTTTGGGCTTGTAATAGCTTTATACATCAGAAACGTGGTCTAGCTCGGTTTTTTTATAACACGACTAGTGTCTCCAAGGAATCCACGCGTTCTACACACATGGCCTATACAATTTAAAATTCAAGACGATAGAACAAGAGAAATCACGAGAAAAACAGAGGAAGCTAGATGTAAAAAGTGGAAGGGTGAAAAAACAGAAAAAAACCCCTATAAAACTATTAGTAGCTCATAGCTATATACTGTGTACATTAAACAGTATTTAGCTCTCACCGGATGGAATACGTTTTTGATGATCTTACCTTAACGGAAAAGTAAACTATATATATATATATATATGTAATCTTATATTTGCAGGATTTCATCTTATCCTTTTCAAAACCATTTATCACCAAATCTCACGGTTTATTAAGAGAAAGATTAACCAGTTTCTTGATGGCAGAATTATTGAGCTATTAATCTCTTCCTGACGAGCACAATTTTCAGCAGTAAGGAACGCATTGTTTTCGTCCACACAGAAACTATAGATCGATTCCGCTTTCTAGATGTCCACTTACTGCCTAATATTGTAAATTTCATTCGTTCTATTTCCTGCAATAACCTCTATAGTAAATTGGATTTGAAAGTATTATCCAGTCCCACACTTTATTGACGATAATCGCTTCTTCCAGTGTATGAGGTTAACCTTTTGTGAGACTAATGACTAAAGTACTTTTCAAAAAGTGATTGATAGTCTCATTACTGATAGTGTTACTAAAGAAATTCACTACGTCTATTTCAATAATGTTGTTGCAAGGATGGAAACTGATTCAATTTATTTCAATTATTAAGAAAATTTAACATTGCATTGAACAATGACAATTGTTTTTCTCCATCAGACCTCCATTTGCTGTTTGAGATGCAAAAGAGTATCTAATTCAACAAACGGAGCCGAAAGATTGTAACTCCTCATCCATTGTCTGCCGCCTCACAGTTTTAAACAGTATCAACGACTTCTAGGCTTATTTAGTTGCTACTCTCTTGAAAACGTGTTTTCCTCTCAGACCTAATACTCTCCAAGATGAAGTTTATTTCCTCATTGCAAATAAAGATAACTTCCATCTTTCTTACCTCTCTGACCTTCTCTCTCTCCTTTTCTGACCTTCTATCTACCTGTTTGTCTCTGACCCTCTATCCTCTCTCTCTGTCTCTCTCTGCCTGCCTCTCTTTCTCTCTCTCTCTCTCTCTCGGCACATATCTGCAGTAACAATTTCAGGCGTCCTTCCACAAAGTAATAAATTCATTTTTACAATTATCAAAATTTCTTCTTAATTAAAAGTACAGTTGAAGATATCATCGACCCTATGCTCTTCAACAGAAAGGAATAAAGTAAACAGAGAGAAAATTAAAAAAAAAACTTGAGGGTTTAAAAACAAAGTTAGAAAAAACAGAAAGTTCAAAACACGTTCAAAAACGTTCAAACGTCTTGGTGTATTGGAGCAATTTTTCATCCACGGAAGAATCCAGTGAAATCCATATGTATTTCGAGTTGTAATCCGGGTGGAATGCTGGTGTGTAGATGAGGAGAGGTACAGACATACGACACATATACATCTGCATATACTTTTCTTTTACTCTTTTACTTTCTTCAGTCATTTGATTGCGGCCATGATGCAGCACCGCCTTAAAGGGTTTTAGTCGAAAGAAAATAGACCCCAGAACTTATTCTTTGTAAGCGTAGTCCTTATTCTATCGGTCTCTTAGGCTGAACCGCTATAATACGGGGTCATAAACTCGCCAGCATTGGTTGTCAAGCGATGGCGAGGTGGGTGGACAAACATAGACCTACACATAAATACAGACACACAGACACAGACACACACACACACACACACACACACACGCACACACACATACACACACATACGCAGGCACACTTACACAAACACACACATACGACGGGCTTTTTTCAGTTTCTGTCTACCAAATCTACTCACAAGGTTTTGGTTGGCTCGAGGTTATAATAGAAGACGCTTTCCCAAGGTGCCACGCAGTAGAACTGAACCCGGAACAATGTGGCTGGGAAGCAAGCTTATTATCACACAGCCACGCCAATATATATAACATATGTAGCATATAGCATATAAATGTGTATAGACACACAGAGACACACACACGCACACACACACACACACACATACACACACACACACACACACACGCGCGCAAATGCCGGGGAACCTCCCAAAATTAGAAATTATTAATTACTATCCTACTGTAATAAGATAACCCATGAAATCGATGATTATCAATATATAATTAGCATAAAATATGAAAGCATAAAAATGGTCAAACTTCCACAATAACAAGACTCGAGATATAAGAGATTCGCAAACAGTCATATCAAACATACATGTCCATCATCAGCTACCTAACGTATATCACTGTAGTTTCGACACCTAGGCAGTACCATCCAATCCTGTAGTGTCACAGCAGTATAAAAAAACACACATGAACGTTGTCGGAAATAATAAACAAGCAGCATGAACGAAATATTAGCATGAATATGCCAATTAAACTTGAATCAGCCACAAAGAAATATATAAGGACTGGAAAAGTTAATATATAAGGCTTCGAAACAATCGTGAAGTAAAATATCTTGTAATAGAATAATAGGATAGTGGAATATTAATGAAATGAAGTGAGGAGGGAGGGTAGAAAACGATAAAAAAGGAAAATGAAAGAAGGATTGAATATTTCAGATGTGAAATGCTAGAAAGAAAGTAAGACTTCGACAAAAGAATTAAAGGAAATGTTCTTAGAAGAAAAAGAAATTCTGAATCATGGTGTAATTTCGAGATTGAAATAATTGCTTCCTAGAATTACTCTCTGTCTCTCCTTTCTTTCCCTCGCTCTCTCAGTCTTTTCTTCATAGAAATACGTTTACATTCTATAGGCGGCGAGCTGGCAGAAACGTTAGCGCACCGCGCGAAACGCTTAGCGGTAGTTCGTCTGCTGTTACGTTCTGAGTCCAAATTCCGCCGTGGTCGACTTTGCCTTTCATCCTTTCGGAGTCGATAAATTAAGTACTAGTTACGCACTGGGGTCGATGTAATCGACTTAATCCCTTAGACTGTCCTTTTTTGTCCCCTCTATGTTTAGCCCCTTGTGGGCAATAAAGAAATAGGAAATACGTTTACATTCTTCAATCTCTAAAATTCATGCTGCCTCATATTGCCTTCGCTGCCTTCACACATCTGACCCCTTCTTGTTTTTACCTCGTTTAAATCTCAACTCCTTCGTTTTCATACTTGCAGTAAAATATACTTTATTTCAATCAATTTAAAAAAATAATAAAGAATTTATAAATTCAGATTTGTCTGTATTGATATGAGGTTTGAAACATAAGTTAACAGGAAAATATGATGGAAGAATATAATTCAGAACACTTTAAAACAGGAAGTTTATATCATGAAACAAAGAACGGTTACAAGTGGATTAAGCTTTCTTATTTCTTTATTGCTCACAAAGGTCTAAACATAAAGGGGACAACAAGGACAGACAGAATTTGAACTCAGAACGTAACAGCAGACGAACTACCGCAAAGCATTTCGCCCGACGTGCTAACGACTCTGCCAGCTCGCTGCCTTCAGTGGATCAAGCTTTCTATCAAACATTTCTCATTTCGAAAACTCTCTTATTTTCCTTTCTTCTTCTTTTATATTTGTACTGTATTTCCTCATCATACTCCTAATTCAATAAATGTTTCTCTTTTTACTCCTTTGTTAGCTTTGCTATGGCGACGAGCTGGCAGACACGTTAGTACGCCGGACAAAAATGCTTTGCGACATTTCTTTCGGTTCATTACGTTCTGAGTTCGAATTCCGTTCAAGTTGACTTTGCCTTTCATCCTCTTGGGGGGGGGGGGGGGCGATAAAATAAAGTATCAGTTACGGACTGGACTCAGTGTAATCGACGAATCCCTCCCACTTAAAGTTGCTGGCCTTACGTCAAAATTTGGAACAATTTCTTAACTGTCCCGGTTCTCTACTTTCGTTCTTGTTTTGTCTCTGATTCAACTTTCCTATTCTACACCGAGTTTTACTGCCAGAGATCAGCAAAATCTTCAATACGTAATGGTTATTGAGTGAAGACATCAGCTTCCAATAAACGAATATAAAGGCAATTTGCATTGTGCACTTTTTGTTCGTTTTATGCTAAAAACGTAATCGCTATGATATATGGAGGTCGTTAATTTTATTCTTACATGGAGAAATTAGATGAGAAAATTTAGGTTTCGTAGATGTGTCAATATTTATGTTATACGAGGAACGGCAGCGTATTCTATAGAAAATGAAATTTATCTGTGATCGATATTAATTCCCACTTGTAGTTGCCTGCTATACAAGTCTGTAGAAAGCATAACGGCGAACGGCATAACTCAGAAGACCCTTTTGCAAAAAAGGATATTCCTGCAGAGAAATAGTAAAATAATTGACATTATTTATTTTACAAGTGTGTTCGATAAATAACTATTTACCTTTATTCGTCAGCCAAGTCACATATGTAATCGATATAATGTGATAAATGTTATGCCACTGATGGAACATGAACCGCCTATTATATGGAAAAAATATTGCTCTCTATAATGATATACGATTATTACTGGTATTGTTGTATTGAAAATGAGCTACCAAAGCAAACTAACATCTGGTTGTGTAGCTGGGATCATAATATTACATCTAAATGTATTTATGTATATATATGCATGTGTGTGTGTCTATGTATGCGCGCGTATGTGTACGTGTATATCTATATGAATAAAAACAGATATACATGTTTCAATAGATTCATATACATTTATATAATAATCTATATATCTATAAATCTGTGTTTGTATGTATATACACAAACACACACACACACACACACAAACACACACATACACACACACACACACACACACACATACACACACACACATATATATATATATATATGGGTGCAGGACGTCACCAACAGTAAACAACATGAAGTACGAAAACAAATGAGTTCAATACGCAAACAACGAGAGAAACAAATGGAAACCAGGACAAGTAACATTACGAACGACCCATCATCAGTTGTCGACTGTCTATCTACTCCTCATTTCGAGCATTCAATGATAATATGAATCTTTGAAGACAAGTGCTGCTATAAGTACCAAAATAAAATTTGGGATTTATGGAGGGTCAAAGTTGGGAACAAAAACAGGACAGTGAAGGCATACGAGGAAACTGAACGAAAACGAACATATATATAAGAGAGAGAGAGAGAGAGAGAGAGAGAGAGAGAGAGAGAGAGAGAGAGAGAGAGAGAGAGAGAGAGAGAGAGAAATAAGTAGATAAATAGATAGATAAATGATAGTTAGTTAGATAGATAGATAGATAAATAGATAGATAGATAGATAGATAGATAGGCAGATAGATAGATAAACAGACAGAGAGATATACGGTTGCATGTATGTATGCATGTTTTGTAGCATAGATTAAAGCAAGGGTAGTTAGTTGTTTGTTTGATTGTCTCTAACCAATACTTTAGTTTTTTGTAAATTTAAAGTGATTGATAGCAGGTGTTCGTGCTTGAAGATAGAGAAACTCTCACTGAGGTGTTATTCACATTTCCAAGTTCCTCGTTTTTCCAGTAGTCGGCTTTGCTTGCAAACCTCTTTCACCTCTATATTCAAAGAGACATTGACTAAGAAGACTAATTACTTTTGACTGCCAGATTTGCCAGACCTTCCCCGTATCACAACATACAGGGTTGGCCAAAAGTCACCCGATAGTAAATCAAACTTTCATAAATACTTATGTGCAATTGTATTTATTCATTCCAATTATGAATGTTTAATGATTGAATGCTGTGAGGTAAAAATCATCGTTCTGTTTTCAACATTTGTCTGTTCATTAGCAAAGTCTCATTCAGTTGTTAAATATAAATAAATCTTTGACTTAAATGGTTTTGATTGACTGGGTTATAAACGGTTTTGATCCACTGGGCGGTGGAAGACGACTGTATTACAAGTGATTCGGATATTTTCAAGACATCTCGAGAAGTGTTCTCTGGGATAGATTGCATAGCATATAAACAGTTAAGAGGGGTGCTCAGGACCCAGGAATAGCAACAAAACTCGCACCTTCTAATCATGTAGTATATCCGATGTTCATATAGGAACGTGGAGTAAATATAAATGTTTTTATGTTGTTTTATTTTTTTTACATCGCAAACGGTGAACAGAAGCACCGTCGATTAAAGGTTTTTAAAATGACAAATCATTAGTTGAAGGCATTTCAGATATCAAAATTTATTACAGCTTGTGAAACGAGGTATAAAGAAGCAGTGAGATTTGGTCTTTC
>NC_142936.1:96504573-96519573 GCF_046866305.1 Octopus bimaculoides | reverse complement strand
CCAGTCATATTAGCTTCTAATGAAAACGTGTATTTGTTCTAAACACACATTATTGTATACACAATGGAATTATACTTATTTATAATTGTATACAATTATATAACGAGTTCCGTGTAGAGGTGAAGAGTTGGCAACTTGCCTCTCTGACCGATGTTTTGTTTTACGACACAAAATTTTCCCTTCACTTCCATCTTTATCATCCTTAAGGGAGATGCACAAATGTTGCGTAATATAATTTATTCTCCACATAAATCTGAGTTACGTAAAACCAAATACGAGCATCTAAAAGTTATATCATTCGTGTAAAAATTTGGTATCACCCTACGCCCTCTACCGGCAGGTGTTATATTGTCTATAAGCTTCTTATGAGAGTATCTGGATGTTTCTAGTGATACCAACTCCTACGAACAAAAGAGGAGTGCAGTGGCACAAAGGGCACGTGAACTACGCCTTTTATAAAGAGATATACATTATTGGTTTCAAATTTTGGCACAAAGCCAGCAATTTCATGGGAGGGGTAAGCCGATTACATCGACCCCCAGTCCTCAACTCGTAGTTATTTTGCCCACTTCGAAGGATAAAGGGCAGGGTCAACCTCGGTCAAATTTGAACTCAGAATGTAAACACAGACGAAATGCCGCTAAGCTCACCTTATATATAATGGCCTAGTGGTTAGGGCAACGGACTCATGGTCGTAGGATCGCGGTTTCGATTCGCAGACCGGGCGTTGAGAGTGTTTACTGAGTGAAAACATCTAAAGCTCCACAAGGCTCCGGCAGGGGATGGTGGCGAACCTTGCTGTACTCTTTCACCACGACATTCTCTCACTTTTTCTTCCTGTTTCTGTTGTGCCTGTAATTCAAAGGACCAGCCTTGTCACTCTCTGTGTCATGCTGAACCTGCCCGAGAATTACGTTAAGGGTACACGTGTCTGTGAAGTGATCAGCCACTTGCACGTTAATTTCACGAGTAGGCTGTTCCGTTGATCAGTTCAACTGGAACCCTCCTCGTCGTAACCGACGGAGTGCCAAGATATATATCTATATGTATATATATATATATATATATATATATATATATATATATATATATATATATATATATATATTTAAAAAAAAAGAATTATTATAGTTTCAGCTTAGAGCTGCGGCCATGCTGATGCACCGCCGTGTTGCTACACTGTTATTACAGGGAGTCTCTAACAATTTGTGGCACTTGGTGAAGAATGGAGTTTGATTTAGCAACCCTCATTTGCACCTCCTGCCGCAAGGTAGGTTCATCTGGGACTCTCGACAGGAAGAGGTCCAGCTTTGATTTAAAAACCCCTACATCTACTTTGTGCAGGTTCCTCAGGCTCTTTGGGAGAATATTAAAAAAGCCGTGGGCCCCTGAAACCCAACCTGTTGCAGCAACTGGTCCTGAAGCGCGATGGCATTGCTGGGATCTTAGGCACTATGCAGTGTCGTCCCGTTCTAGCATTGGTGTAGCTTTCAATGCCAACATTTGGCACAATTCCTTCCAGGATCTTCCAGAATCTTCCAGATGTATATTACTGCATACCTCTCCCGGCTTCTCTCCAGGGAGTAGAGTCTTAGCTGTTTCAGCCTTTCCCAGTAGCTGAGCAGTTGCAAAGAGACAATCTTCTTTGTGAATCTTCTCTGGATTGCTTCAAGGTCTGCTGTTAATTTCACACTGGTGGGTGACCACAGCTGTGAGCAGTAATCCAGGCGGCTGAGGACGAATGTCTTCAAGGGGATCATCATGGCTTCCTTATCTCTAGTTCTGAATGTTCTCAGGATCCATCCAGCCAATCGTCTGCACTTTGTTGTTATCCTGGTAATGTGCACTTGGAAAGAGGCATCATCACTCATGTCGATACCCAGGTCTCTCACTGATTTAGGCTCTGGGATTGAAATTCCCTGCGGACCAGTGTACTCTGTAAGTTTCATATTCAGTTTTGGGCGTTGGTAGCGCAGGGCTTGGAATTTTTCAGCATTAAACTGCATATTATTATCCTCAGCCCATCTATAAACTGAGTCCAACTCCTGCTGCAGGTGTGCAACATCACTGGAGTTCTGTATTTTCTGCGAGACTTTCGTATCGTCTGCGTAGCTTGCAAGTGTGGCTATCCGGGCACTTGAAGGCATATCCGAGAGAGCGACTATAAAAAGCAATGGTCCCAAGACAGTGCCCTGTGGAACACCGCTCATTATTTGTGTTTTCATAGAGGTGGCTCCATTATCCACTACTGCCTGACTTCTATCTTTCAGAAAGTCATGTAACAACTCTCCAAGTTTTCCAGCTATGCCAAGATCACGCAGTTTGTGGCATATCACACCATGATCCACTTTGTCAAAAGCTTTTGCAAAATCAAGGTATATTACGTCCACATTTGAGTTGTTGAGTAACTGCCTCAACACCCAGTCGTAATGTTGTAAGAGCTGGGTCAGGCATCTCCTACCTGGTCGTAAGCCATGTTGGGTATCACTCAGCAATTTATTTTCTTCAAGGAATGCGATTAGTTTTCCTCTGACTATTCTTTCCATGACTTTGTTGATGTATGAAATCAGAGAGATAGGCCTATAGTTTTTGGCATCTGCTCTGCTTCCCCCTTTATGGATTGGGCATATTATTCCCTCCTTCAGCTTGCTTGGCAGTCTGCCGTTTGCGAGAAAGCTCTGGAAGAGGATCTGGAGGGGTTTTGCCAGGGCATGTTTACACGATTTAAGGAGGATTGCTGGGAAACCATCAGGACCAGCAGTTGAGTTTGTGTCCACTTCATGTATAGCTAGTAGTACATCTTCTTCGCTAATGTTGATGTATTCCATTGTAACTACCTCACTGGTTATAGGGGAGGTAGCAAAGAAGTCCACTGGTTCGTTCACTTGTCTGTGCTCCAATGGAGTGGTGAAGACACTTTTGAATTGCTCATTCAGTACCTCACTGATCCTAGTTGGACTGTCTGTGAGGGAGCCATCCTCTTCGGAGAGGGGTCCAATCTTGCCGCGTACTGAGGCTGTTTCTTTTGCGTAATGAAAGAAGGCCTTTGGGTTTGACTTAATGTTTTTTATAACCCAGGCTTCTTTGTCTGCTTTCTCTCTCACATAGGATTGTTGCAGCCTTTTTTCAATCTCCATCAGTGTCGTTTTTAGGCGGGACCTTTGGCCATTCTTGGGATGCTGGTTGAGTCGATTTGCAACTTTCGTCCGTCGTCTCATGAGGATCTTCCTCTCCCTTGGAATCTTGTTCCTATTTGTTTTGGCCTTGTGCTTTGGGACATATTTCTAGCATATGGCTTGCACAGTAGACATGAAACATTCTAGTTTCATGTCAATGTCTGGTGTGGAGAGACATTTTGGCCAATCTTCTCTGAGGATCTCTTTCTGGATCGATTTCCAGTCCGCTTTGTGGAAGTTCAGATTGGAGAGATTTTGGGTGCTTCCTTTAGGCTGTATGTCTCTGGTTTCTTTCGGCCCAAACATAGACAGCTCTATTATGTTGGGATCCGAAACTAATGTCGGCGTCACTTTCACATCATGAATGATGTCCGTATTGTTCGTGAAGCAGAGATCTAGAATGTTATTCGCTCTAGTTGGTCTGAGAACAGCTTGCTCCATGAATAGGGCATTGGTGAGGTTGAGCAGGCATTCCACCTGTGCTTGCTTGCGATAAGTCATTCCTGAGAGTATGAGACCTTCGGGCCATTTGACGTTGGGAAAGTTGAAATCACCCATAAGAAATATGGTCACATGATGTTCCAGTTTCATGAGGATTTCTTTAATTCTAGTGAGGCAATCTTCAAATTTGCCAATGTGGTTTGGAGTATCCGGTGGGCAATATGCATTGCATATGACTATATTATGTTGTCTTATGTATACAATTTGGGTGTCGCATACCGAATTTGAGTATGACAGTAAGACCTGGGGTATGAGGTCGTCACGGATGTATACAGCAACTCCACCATGGCTCCTTTCCCTTCTGTCTGTTCGCAGTATGACATATTTTGGTACGTGTACTTCTGCATCCTCTATATCAGGGTTGAGGTGAGTTTCCACGAGTGCTATGCATAGGGCTTGATTGCATATATATATAAGTTCACATGATGGAGGGTGGAGGGAGAAACAGTAGTGGATAGGGTATTGATGGATTATATATTAATTGATAAGAGAGTAGTAGATGCTTGCATGCATACATATTTAGAGGCATACATACATACATACATACATGCATACATACATAACTACATAATACACGCATACATGGATAGGTCATAATTATATACAGAACTTTAATAAAAAGCAGAGGTGCACGGCTAGTACGCGAGTATGCCTTATACAAGCACCCACATTGTCGCCATTTTTCCCACATACATCTATATGTATGCATATCTATGCATACACACACACGCGTGCACACATCTATATAAATGTATATATATAACTAGATAGGAAATAGATAGATAAATACATACATATATACATATATATGTATATCAGTTAGTGTGAATGAGATCATTCCATCATTCAGAGTAGACTGATGTACATTTTAACCACAACAGCACGAAGACATGTTGACAAACAATGCCTGAAAAATGCTTTCTCTCCACGTATAAAGAAAAGTATATTGTGCAAGTTTAATCAGAAATTCACTCACCGAGATCAACAAATAAACGTAAATCTGGCCTAGATATAGACACATGAACAACCAACGATTACAGCGCACAAACAAACATGTCTTGGTTAATACAAATAGGAACGGTACAATTATACAACGTTACATACACTGGAAATAACATAAACACACACAAAGATTCGTATGAACTTTTATTCTTCGATGCAATTATTGTCACATCGCTTAACCCTCGTCTGATTTTGTCTCCAGGGAAATGCAAATGGTTAGTAAACATATAAAGTGATAGATTGAGGCAGACACTTTTTTTCTTCTATTTAGCCAACGAGATTAAATATATGTTAAAAACACATTCACATCCTCAGGTGTGTGACCAGAATTATGTATATGTGTTGTGTGCTTGTGGATGTGCTTTAGAGAGTGAGGAAGAGATAAAGAGAGGGTGAGATAGAAAGAGATAAACTGAGGAAGAGCGAGAAAGAGAGAGAGAGAGAGAGAGAGAGAGAGAAAGAGAGAGAGAGAGAAAGAGAGAGAGAGAGAGAGAGAGGATGAGTGAGTGATATTACAAATGTCATTTATTCTCTCGTGTAATAGATGCGAAAGACGAGGCTTTAACCAAATGGATTATCAATAAATATGATAAGAAAGAAAGAGTAAAAGCTGAAAAAGCATCAAAGCGTTTCCAGTCGGCCTGTTAATCAAGGGGATTGCGATTAGAAAATCGATGTTTCAGTTTTTTTTTTCCTATGGAATGCTATTTATTTGATAACAAATTATATGCACATAGGATATGAGTTGTAAAATGTGACTATCGTTCGCCTCCATGACAGTGGTTATAGATATATATATTCGTGTGGGCACAAAAAAACATACAATTCACACACAAAACAATGTCTACTTATATATACATGGATATGTAAAGTATGTATGCATATGTATATGTACATACATATACATACACATACACACATACGCACGCACGCACACACACATACATATACGTATATATATATATATATATATATATATACTGAATTACTGAATTGTAGATACTCTTAGTTCTTGGATAGGTAGAATCATGCGGCAAGTACTTTCGAAAATAATACGTTTTGCAGGAACGATTGTCCCAAGAGAACTGCATAGTAGATACAACCGAACCATACATGCATGCTCACATACATACATAAATACATACATACATACATACATACATACATACATACATACATGCATAAATACGCCCGTGCACACGCACGCGCGCCTATATATATATATATATATATATATATATATATATATATATATATATATATCCCTGATGACAATATCTACTTCATTACTATTAATATTTACGTTAGAACATTCATCCAAGCAAATCTATCAGTCAGGCCATATTTGATTTTCTGTGACAAGAAACCAACAAAACAAACCGATATTCACTTGTAGAATCAGATATCCAACTCACTGTGTGAATGTGATATGTGTTAGAAAAACCGTTAACTCTATATTCTCCATTAATGCAGGTTTTGCAGCTGTTGTGCACTACCTGTGATATGTCTTACGATTATTTTTGTTGTTTACCCGTTGAGAAGGTAGGATACTGAAAGATAAAAATATTAAAAAGTAGTATGTGGAAAATTCAGCATGTTCTATATTTGAACAACGAGTGTTCTTTTGGAAATAATACATTTCTAAATCTCTCAGAGAGATTCATGCAGTAGTGATACGAGGAAGTAGTTGTATGCTGTCAACTTCATGTGACAGTCCCAACAGTAGTATTATTCCCTTCAGGGGACTGTCACATTAAGTTGACAGCATACACCTACTTCGAGTGTTCTTTTAGTCTACACTTGGCAACTAAAGAGCAGAAGCGTAAAAGTATTTCAGAAAATGCCTGGCGGTATGTATTCCGGTTTCTACTGTTTTGAGGTTCAATTTCTGCCAAAGTCATACTTTGCTTTCTCTCTTTCTGGGGTTGGTAAATAAATTACTAATATACGGTGCTGGACTGGCGGAATTTATTGGAATGTGAAGTGAGTCGCCTTGCAGTATTTCTTCCTGTATTATACGTCTCAAATCCAAATCTGTTTGCGGCCTAATTCTATGACAGACTTCATTTCGATTTCTCTCGGTTTTGCAAAATAGTTTACCAAAAGCACCGTTGAGTGCTTTTAGTAGTGTCGACTCTTTTGGAAGCAATCGGATCATGCTTCCCGTTTGATGATACGTTTCCCTATCTCCTCTACCAATTTTAAGGACTCTAAAAAAATGATAAGCACCGCCTGCCATCTTGATTAAGAGATAGAACTACCATATATGAAACCAAAATATGGAGTTGGGCCTCTTCTAAGCTTGTTTTATCTCGGATATGCCTTGCTATAGGCTAATCTTAATTCAGATAGTCTCTTCTGCCTATACTGATTCCAAAATAATAACATGTATTTAAACATTATTATTATTATTATTATTATTATTATTATTATTATTATTATTATTATTATTATTGTTATTATTATTATTATTATTATTATGTTTAACTTTTGCTTTGCATTTGTACAAGTTGGATCCAAGTCTCACCCAGAGACCTCAAGAGACAACAAATTAGAAGTTCATGTAGGTGTTATGCCTAGGGTACCATATGTTTGGATTTGTACAGTGTTGTTCTAGAGAATGTTTAAGAAACCATAAGAAGATTATGTGTTTGTTTTAAAATTTGAGATCACATAGACAGTATTTTACGTAGGATATGGGCAGTTCCCATGAGCACTATCTTTTGAACTTCAGCCATTTTGGGGTTTCCTGGTATCTGAGCTAGGTAGTAATCAGCCCGTTTCGCTGTCATTCCCAGGGCACCTATGACAATAGGTATTGTTTTCGTCTTCAGATTCCACATTTTGCTAATTTCTATTTCAAGATCTTTATATTTCCTCAGTTTTTGGTAGGTATTATTATTATTATTATTATTATTATTATTATTATTATTATTATTATTATTATTATTATTATTATTATTATTATTATTATTATTATTATTATTATTATTATTATTATTATTATTATTATTATTATTATTATTATTACTTGTACTAAGGCGGTGAGCTAGTAAAGTCGTTAGCACGCCGGGCAAAACGCTTTGCAGCATATTGTCCATCTTTACGTTCTGAGTTCTAATTCGCCGAGTTCCACCTTTTCTTTCATTCTTTCGTATTCGAAAAACTAAGTGCCAGTGTAACACTGGGGTCAGGGTAATTGACAAGTTACCCCCACCCACACAAAAGTTCAGGCCTTGTGCTTATAGTGGAACGGATTATTACTTATACTGGAAAAGCGACTTTTATAATGTCTTGTAATTTACTGCAAGATTACAAGGTTAAATTCATCAAAAACATTTCCACAGAATATGCACTGCTGGAACTGAGGTGTTTCTAACATGTTCCTCCTCCTTTTATGCTATCAAATACGGTAAGAGTTTTTTTTATTTTTATTTCAACCTGAATTTCCTCTGACAATTCGTTATTAATTAGCGTAATTAGAGAATGATGGGGGAAAAAACATTTGTGATACGAGAATAGAAGGCAAAGTCTTCCTCAAAATCACACTTTATAATCTGAAAAAGAAACTGAAACACAGATATACAATGTCCGAAATAATAGACAGGGCGAAATATCTTTCATCGCTAGAATGTCTTTGATCAGAGGTCGGTTCGAAAAGGTATATTACTAAGCAGTAGCAGCAGCAGCAGCAGCAACAACTACAACAACTACAACAACATAATAATAATAATAATAATAATAATAATAATAATAATAATAATAATAATAATAATAATATTCCACGTATATAATTGAATCAAGAAAACCATAAAATACTCCTACCCATATTTAACAAATACTTCATAGTGGTCTTCTGTTTGCCCTGAAAATACGAATAATACATCTGTTAGAATCGTAATTGGCAGGCCTTTGTGCAATCATATTTGTTTATATGTTATGATCAGTATCGGAATACAAAATCCATTAGCTTATCGCAACAAATGGTTACGGCAATATGTGCAAAAGAGATTCATTGACTTAATCTAAGCGTTAGTAACGATTAAACGTAAATCTAAGCCTTCATTGCGAGGAACATTCGATCTGCACACTCTAAATTTCCTCCTTAACATCCAATGAAAATGTTAGATGGAAGCAATATCATTCCGGGTCACACACGTATGTATAATACAAGCATAAACAAACAGACAGACACACTCATGTGTGTGTGTGTGTGTGTGTGTGTGTGTGTGTGTGTGTGTGTGTGTGTGTGTGTGTGTATGTGCATGTGTATAGACATGTAACCACATAAGTGCTTTTCTTGAACATTTAGCCTTCTCCGGACCTTTCTTCTCTTTTTTCTCAGAAAGAACCATGCTCCAAACCTAACACACCCTCTCTTTTTTCCATCTTATACTGACCGTCAAGCTAATACTTCCCTCCCCTGTCTACGTCCTTTTGACTTTTGTTTTGCTATTTTTAAATTTTCGATTTGCCTATATATGTATATATATATTTATATATATATATATATATATATATATATATATATATATATATATATATATATATATATATATATATATATATATATATATATACACACAGACACACACACACACACAGACAGGTACATATATATACATATATATTTGTATATACATACATGCAAAATGCTAACGCACGAACAAATCTCTCGGTTGTTGTGTCATTGTGTTACATAAGTTATAAAAGTGAGAGAAAACCAAATAGTGATATTTTGAATTCATTTTATTGGTATTTGACTTCTGCGTAGTATATAATAGGAAATGCAACCATTCCATAAGATCTTCCTCCTCAAAAACCTAACCTCATACATACATACATACATACATACATACATACATACATACATACATACATACATACATACATGCATACATACATACATACACGCACACACACACACACACACATATATACGTGAAGTATATTTGCCACTTGAATATGGCTAACCCTTGAGGGTGGCTGCTACTATAGCTTGTAGCCCCAGGAGAAAACCTCCTCCAGCTGGCTATTGACACGCTTTCTGTGCCCTATCAGTATTTGCAAGGGGAAGCCATCCTTCCCATCGTTGACCTGACGTGATACGCACGGACCCAGGTTTCTGGGTATTTACCCGTCGTCAGCGCACGACAATCACCGGTCTTCGATGCGAAGGTGTCCCTTTAATCAAACTGTACTACATGTATTGAGCACTTTTTTCTGTTTGGAATTGGAACCCTTAACTCTCCCTTTCACTTCCTCTCCTTTTTCTTGATGCATACCTACATATATACGTATATCTGTATGCATGTGAATGTATATATATATATATATATATATATATATATATATATATATATATATATATATATGTATATATTTATACATACACACACACATACACACACACACACACACACACACACACACACACACATATATATATATAAATACATAAGTACTACATATTTACAAACATATATATATATAATATATATTTTTGTATATATATTTATATGTGAGTGTATAAGTGCATATGTGTATAAATGTATATATGTGTGTATATGCATATGCAACATACATTCCTGGGTACTCGCGGAAATAATAGCAATAAAACATCAGAACACGAATGACAACAACATTTCTCAGATCCTTTGAACATGTTACATGGCTTGTTTTATTCAGCTCAGCAGAATAATTTATTTTGATCTTTTGGTGTCAATTGGTAGAGAAAGCGGAGGAATTCTGCTAGATTTGTGCCGATCAGTATTTATAATGTAGTTTTGATTCTCAAATGACATGCTCTGATGTTATTTATGTCAGTTACACTCTTAGAAAAATCATTCCTATCACACCAAACAATACACGTTCTTCTGAAGTCTATTGAGCTAATTCCACGTAGATTTATTAAAAGTGTGGCGGATAAGGCGAATGTTTCTCACAGTTTACTGTACTGCATGTGGCAGAAAATATAAATATGTGAGACATAAAAAGGATGTAGATTCACAAAAATATGTTTATCTCACATTATAAACTGAAATTGCACTTAGAAATTTAAGTGAGAAATTGAGACTGTTAAGTTTAGGTAAACAATCCTATAAACTAGTACTAAACATCAAGATATGATAAAATGATGTTTTCGACTTTCTATTGAAAAGTAGGCGCCATTTTATGTCATGTTTTCGAATATAAAATCAAAACAGCGTCAAAAGTCGGGTAGCACTCATAACATTTATAAAGTAACCTTACCAAACTTATGTATAGAGATCTGCTTTCCATTTTTTTTTTATTGATTCCAGTCAATGAATTGCTGTTATGTGCAAGCTCGGCGCATGATAATCATTTGGGTTTTACCAGAGTATACACTCCCTACGAGATGCTAAACGTAGATTGGTGAATGCTTTAAAGGTTGGGGACTAAATGGGAAATTGGTAAAGAAGTATATTTCTGTTTCAATATAAAGGTCTTTCCCCCTACTTTAAGATAATCAAACACACAAGAGCGCGCCTGCAGTGTTAATATATATGGATTATACATTTTTTATTCATTTTGCAAGATTCAGTCATTGCGTTTGATTCGAAAATTGTTTTTGGCATTATTTCTTCTCCATTCTACGTGTTTCATTTCCTAATAGGATTTACAAAAATGTATCTGGTATCTGTAGAAAAAAAACACGTAAGACATATTTTATTAGATTTTCATGAAAGAGAGAATCAAAAGAAAGCCAAATTTACATTGGGTTTTATAGTCTAAGTAATAATCAGAAGTCATTTAGATAGAAAGGAAAATATAGAAAAAAAAAGTAATATTAAATAAAAGCGAGATAGAGTTAGATAAAGCGCAAGCGCGCACACATACACATTCAAATATATATATATATATATATATATATATATATATATATATATATATATATATACATACATATACGTCACTAAAGGGTACAAGTGTACTAATCAGCACCAGTATTGCTAGAAATAAGAGTCAAAGCTCCTCAAAAGCACTACATTAATGAGCAGACAAGGGATTGTTAATGTGGCTATTCAGTTGCTTTGGCTCTTATTTCTAGCAATACTGGTGCTGATTAGTGCACTTGTTCCCTTTAGTGACGTATATTTTTCTGTCTTTAGGTTGTAAAATTATGAATTAGCCACCCATATTATTAACACACACACACACACACACACACACACACACACACACACACACACATTTGTACGTCTGTATCTGCATTAGTTTCAAACACACACTTCTTCACAACCAGTGTCGGTTTCTAGTAGCGTTTTGACAAAAGTGACTAACAGAATAAGCACCAGATTTTGAAAAAAATAAGTACTGGGGTTGGTTTGTTTGACTAAAACTTTCTCGGCAGTGCCACAGAATGGCTGCAGTCCAATGACTAAAACCAGTAAAAGATGAAAGATAAACGATTTCCTTTTGTCTTAATAGAAAAAGGGTCGCATAATTCTCCTCAATGAATTATTTCAGTAAGACAGGTTGATTATGGTTGGGGTGCCATCCATTATAGATCTGCTTATACAATGACGACTTGGTGCTAAACACAACACCTCAAAGACCTTTTAAATATAATATATTTACTGATGCGCCATGGAAATGTTTGATTTATCGAAATCACCATTGAAATTGACAGATTTTCTCAGTTTCGAAGGTGACAAGACTAAAATGACCAAAGTCACAATGATAGAGGAGGTTGTACGTTCTCAATATACGAATGTGTGTGTAAGTGTTTGTGTCTTTTGCTATGTACATTTGTGTGTGTGTGTGTTTGTGTGTGTGTTTGTGTATCATGTGTACTTCCTTAATGACCCAGACCCTAATGGTGACAAGCAAAGCTTAGAGACAACTTTAACAAGATATTTCCAGCTTCATATATTAAATCAAGAGATAGTTGTGTGCATTGGTTCTATACACAGCAGAACGCTCGAGACGCGATATAAACAATTGAAGACTTGACTGTTAAGTCAAAATTTCATCTGGCATTCCCTGGTTCGAATTTCTCTTGTTCGAATTTCAGACTTTCGTAATAATTAGTTAAAAGCAAGACACAAAAGCAAATGAAATATAATAAAATAAAAAAGATAATTTTGAAGAAAAACCCACGTATTTTACTAACAGCTATACTGTAATGATCTTTGATTTAGACTCAAGGACAGAAATTTTAATTGGAGGGCACATGTCGACACCATCCAACACAGTCTCAAGAATTGAACCCGAAGTCATGTGGCTGGTAAGTAAGCTTATCAACCATTCCCAGAAATTTATTAAAAACATAAAGGTGACCTTAGCAGAAATCGAACTCAGAATATAGAGTAAATTGCTAGGAGACAAAATTTTAAAGATTATTTAGATAATTTTATTCAAGTTTTGTCAAATATGAGGTTTCACTTACTCTCCACCTTTATGTATATATATATATAATATAAATATATGTGTACGTGTGTGTGTGTGTGTGTGCGCGCGCGTGTTTTCTCTGAGATTTATTTAAATTCTTAAGACCGTTCAAGTCGGCCGCTGCTAACAGAACGACAACGCTTTTTAAGTTAAGAGAGTTGCCTGTGTTTGTAAGTTTGTGGCTTAGTTGGTGTGTTAGTTGAGCTGTCGATGCACACACCCAAATCTTTCCATCCATTCATTTAAAGAATCTTAGATGGAAAAGTTTTGGAATGTCTTAGAAAACTTCACTGTGCCACCGGAAGATTGGATTTGGGGAATCCGCGCCAGTTTCTTTAACTCTTTCTTCAAAAACCTGGTATTTCTATGTATTAGTGAAAATGTATTGGTACCAATGTACCAACGACAGTAGGTACAAATGGAAATTTATGGTTAGGGGGCAAGAGCTTTGAGTTCTGCATTACTTCACTATAAATATTTTCTTTTCCCTGAACTTTTGATTGAACATTCACATCCGCTGGGCAGCTGGTCGCTGCATTACTTTTGTACTCTGGCCTCTGCATTACTTTTGTACTCTGGCCTCTGCATTACTTTTGTACTCTGGCCTCTGCATTACTTTTGTACTCTGGCCTACAGAACGATATCACGTCTGTCAAGTTTGTACTGAACTGTTGCTTTCCTTGTTTCATCAGTATTCTTTGTTTTTAAAGATGTGAATACATGCTGGTTCCGACAAGTTTTTGATGTATACGCAGGGAAATCCTTCCTGCGAATATCATTGTAACTAGTCTTTGCAACTATATAATGCCTAGGAGACAGATAGCAACTCGGAGATATTTGGGGGCAGCTGCTCATGGTGTGGTTGATATCTTCCGCACTAGTATAGCAGAACCGAATTATTTTTATTACAACATAGAAGTTTGGTGATATCTTTGTCCCTCATGTTTTTAGTAGCTATCATCTGTCCCTGGACAGCGAAGGTCCAGGAGAAGCTACTCTTCTGCTCAATGCTGTTGCTATTCTCAAGATTACAGGATATGTATCCATGTATTGCATTTTGCTAGAGTGATGTCTGCTTCTCCTCCAGGCTATTGTTTAGGCAGACCAGCCCAGCCTTCTTTAGGTCGCACGAGACAGCTGTATTCTGAGAGTACCTGAAGACGCTGTTGCTCTCACTTTTGAGTACGCATGAAATGTACTCATTTATTTCTTTACTGTTGTATGAGTGACATACTGCAACATTCAAAGGCTTTTTGAACTCACCTTTTGTATGTATGTATGTATGTATGTATGTATGTATGTATGTATGTATGTATCTATGAATGTATGTATGTATGTGCTTGTGTGCGTGCGTGTGTGTGTACAGTGTAGGTTGTTTGGCGTTGGCACTAAGTTGTCTAAACCCCGGCTCTTTTGTCCTTTGGAGTGGAAAAAAATACCAGTTGTAACAAATATAACTGACTAATCTACTGCTCAAATTTGAAGAATTACTTCTATGTTAGAAGAAAAAAAAATGTAAGTAATATCAATGAAGTAACAATATTACTTACTATTACAAGACATTATAAAAATCTCAGCTACATCGATTTAAATTTCGTTTTATATTTACTGCAAGGTACCGGGCCTTTGAGAATGTGGTTGCTGCAGTTTAATTTCCACTTGAGCTTTGGCTGTAGTTTAACCATATAAAGTAAATGCAGGACAGCGAAAGGTGTCATCCTGCTTAACCCCTAATGAAAGCAGCTGGAATTTCTCGTTTTTTTTTTTATTGTTGTAAAGACTCCTTGGCTACAATTGTGAATGGTAGACACACAATTGCTTTTATAACTTTCTTCACTACACTTCTTTCGTAAAACAAAACAACAAAAAAAAGTATTTATGAGAAACGTGACGTGAATCCTGGTCG